>NW_023397099.1:303062-606124 GCF_011125445.2 Fundulus heteroclitus | reverse complement strand
ACAAACAATTACAATAAATTCCTAAAATGTTGTGAGCTAGTCTCTGGTGGAGATCAACCTGTTTTGCTTGATTTTGACGTCAGATTAATGTGAGAGGCGGGTTGTAGCGTTGGAAAGTTCCCCGGTCGCTTGTTATGTGTTTCCTAAAAAATACACAGATTTAAAAAACATACACAGTACTTTGCAAACAGAAAGTATTTTAGGAGATAAGTATAGATCCATTTTATAGCTGAACTATCAGCTTCATAGGCGCCGATTTAGCTTATACCATCTAAATCTCTTCAAGCAAGCGCTAATTGTGAAAATATTTTTCACAATTCACATTTTCATTAATAGCGCACACTCTGAGGTTTATGTTGTACAGCATGTGAATCATCATCTGCCTAGAATGCCCCTATTTCCCTGTTTTCTTGAGAAAAAAGGGTATTTTAAATGAAAAACGGCAGGATTAAGATACAGGAATCTTTAAAAAAAATCTTTTTCATTCAGATTCAACTCCCAAAAAGAGTACTTTTTTGTAATGCAAAGCTACAGCTTTATTTAAAAGTAACACAGAACTGATTAAAAATATTTTACATGGACTAGATTTAATTCCGAATGCCCTTGTATACTATTTCTCCCTCTGTGCTTGTCTTTTGGTGTCTGATGTTGAGGATATGAAGAGGAGGTATGCCTGCCTGCATATGTGAAAGTCTTCATTTTGTTTCTGTAATTCATAATGCATGGAGCCATATTACACATAGAAACACAACTTGGTCTTAAGCATTGTGTCATTTAAAACAATCTATCATCTGTCAAGTTTGGCTTGATGTGTTTAGCCCACATGCAGAATACACTCGGGAAACAGATGGATTAGAGAAAGGTTTATTTATAGGAATCACAAAGAGGGATCTGTTCGTACAGAGCTGAGTAAGAACGGGGACTAGGAAGACACGGGACTGGAGCAATCTAGGTGAACGAGAGAAGTTATTAACTACAGAAGGGAAGTTAATGTGCTGCTGGACGTAAGCTTACCACTGAGTGGGGAAAACGGACCGGGAGTAGGTGTAGACTCAGTGCATGGTTAGTGGTGGAACCACAGGTGTCCGAGAGACCAGCTGACACGAGTGAAGGACTTGGAGGTGTTTGATACAGGAGGAGGACGTCGGAAGCACAGAGGAACCTGGTAGACACAAAGGTAAGAGTGTTAAGTAGTGATGTTACGTGATGTGCCGAGGCTTCGAGGCGTGTGTCGAGTAATGGAGGGGGCGTTTCCATAAAGCGCGTATCGAGCCCTGCTTCATTTAGGGGAGGAGCCCAAAACGATGACGTCCGAAGCCTCGCTGCCCGGCTGTACCATGTGACTGCTTCGGGAAGTGGCTCAGATTTTGCCAGATGACCGGTTCATTCAGAACCAGTCATGGCTGCACGCTGGATCATAAAACAGTTCTGCTAACCAGATGCAGTTTAAAACGCCACTTGGTCTGTTTATAAGTTTCGTTTTTATTAATTCTGCATTTTTTAACTACATGCACCGTATTTCTGTGCCTCCGCGCTTGCTCCTCTTCCCCCCTCCTTTCCCTCGAAGCAGGTGCTTTTATCACCGTTCACCATTCAAAACGTGAATCACTACGTTTAATGTCCTCACATCGGTAGCAACGTGTGCCAGTTAAAGTCAATAGGAGAGTTACTAGCTGTATTTCATGCTCTTTTGTTTTTAACAACATAGAATCAGTGGCAGGTGAGCCCCACCCTGGACCCGCTGGAGTTTGCCTACCGGCCCAACATCGGAGTAGAGGACGCCATCATCTACCTGCTCCAGCGGGCGCTCACCCACCTGGAGACCACCGGGAGCGCTGTGAGAGTCATGTTCTTTGACTTCTCCAGCGCTTTCAACACCATCAGACCGGTGCTGCTGAGGGTGAAGCTGGAGGACGCTGGGGTGGACAAACATGTGGCTGACTGGACCATCAACTACCTCACTGACCGCCCTCAGTACGTGTGGCTGCACGGCTGTCAGTCAGAGGTGGCACTCTGCAGCATCAGGGCCCCCCAGGGCACCGTTCTGTCTCCGTTTCTCTTCACCCTTTACACCTCGGACTTCACCTACAACACGGACAGCTGCCACCTTCAGAAGTTCTCTGACGACTCGGCCATTGTGGGCTGTGTGTCTGAGGGGAACGAGCTGGAGTACCGGTCGGTCATCATGGACTTTGTGGACTGGTGTGAGAAGAACTATTTGTGTTTAAACACCAGCAAGACCAAGGAGATGGTGATCGACTTCAGGAGAAGACCCCCACCTCACTCACCCGTGAACATCCAGGGGCAGGACATAGAAACTGTGGAGAGTTTCAGATACCTGGGTGTTCACATCAACAATAAACTGGACTGGACTCACAACACCGACGCCCTGTATAAGAAGGGCCAGAGCCGGCTCCACCTCCTGAGGAGGCTGAGGTCCTTTGGAGTGAGCCGGCCTCTGCTAAAAACTTTTTATGACTCTGTGGTGGCCTCAGCCCTCCTCTACGCTGTCGTCTGCTGGGCTCCTGGCAGCACAGAGCGGGACAGAAAGAGACTGAAAAAGCTGGTGAGGAAGGCCACTTCTGTCCTGGGCTGCACTCTGGACTCTGTGGAGGAAGTAGCTGAGAGGAGGGTGTTGTCCAAGTTCACATCCATCATGGACAACACCTTCCACCCCCTGCACCAGACTGTAGAGGAGCTGAGCAGCTCCTTTAGTGCCAGACTAAAACATCCTGTCTGTAAAAAGGAGCGCTACCGTAGGTCATTCATTCCTGCTGCTACCAGATTATACAATGCTGCACTGTAACTGTGACCACAACCGTTATTAGTAACATGCAATAACTAATGTACAATAATATGCAACTCATGTAAATTTAATCTCTGGACTATACATATAACTGTATAACTGTTACAATTACTGTAACAAGTGTTTTGCAGTAACTACGTGCAATAATGTGCTGTGTTTATTATTATTATTATTATTATTATTATTATTATTATTATTGTGTGGGCTGCACAGTGGCGCAGTGGGTAGCGCTGTTGCCTTGCAGCAAGAAGGTCCTGGGTTCGAGTACACCCCTGGGTCTTTCTGCATGGAGTTTGCATGTTCTCCCTGTGCATGCGTGGGTTCTCTCCGGGTACTCCAGCTTCCTCCCACAGTCCAAAACCATGACTGTTAGGTTAATTGGCTTCTCTAAATTGTCCTTAGGTGTGAGTGTGTGCGTGAAAGGTTGTTTGTCCTGTTTGTCTCTATGTGTTGCCCTGCGACAGACTGGCGACCTGTCCAGGGTGTACCCCGCCTCTCGCCCAGTGAACGCTGGAGATAGGCACCAGCACCCCCCGCGACCCCATGAGGGATAAAGCGGTTCGGAAAATGGATGGATGGATGGATGGATATTATTATTGTGTTATATTATTATGTTATAAAGGTCACTCATTCCTGCTGCTACCTGATCATAGCTTTATAAGTGTAACTATTAGAGTAACGACTGCAACCATGCACCATAGCTGCAACAATAACTGTAATAACTTATGTGCAATAAGCTATTTAAACAAGGTGCTATAATCCGTGCATTAAGCCTGTGCAATAATCCTGTATAAACTGTGCAATAAGCCTGTGCAATAGTCCTGTATAAACTGTATAATAACATATGTGCAATAACATATTTATACATAGGAGTGTACAGAATTGTATATTGTATATAGCTGTATAACTGTATCTAACTGATTCTACTTACCTACTTTGACACCTTCTTCTGACTTTTGACTATTGAGCCGATGGGACAAGTGAATTTCTCCACTGTGAGATCAATAAAGCTTATCTTATCTTATCTCATTAAGTGTCATTGCACCAGTCCTATCAAAGTTGATCGTGTACCAGAGTTTTCTCCCATGGTGGGTTGAATTTAACAAAGGGACAGTTTTAAGGGTTATTATAGCGACCTCAAATGTTTCTGTGGCTATTTTCTCTAACCGCTTGTGAAAATGAGGAACACCATTTGAATTAATCCTGATCTTCTGAAATTCTAGATCACATTCGTCTAACTGCTGCTGCCGTGGTCCTGAAAAATGATCTGTTGTTCCTGGTGGTGCACTACATCCTCTTTCATTTCTGTAAATCATCTCCCTGTCTGTGTTCTCTGCTTGACGCAGCACATGGCCCTGTCGGAGTATCGTCCCATCCTGGCCAGCAGGCCTCCATCGCAGTTTTTCTCCTCCATGGCGGATGTGACGCTAAGTCTCATCCCCATTATTTTCATTGTCCTGCGCATTTGGAGCACAGTGCGCTTCGTCCTGCTGCTGGCTGATTCTCCGGTCAGACAGCACCCGGTGTTGGTCACACTACACGTGAGTTTAAAGTGTTGTTGGGGGGGGGGGCTGCTTTCAGTGGAGATGAGATCTATTCATAATTAGTCACATCAGAGTGGGAGTGCATGTGTATAAACCAGCTTCCTGAATCTTCAGATGTAACAGAAGCTAAGTAGTGAAGGGGAGATGTGTGCACAGACTAATCAGAGCTTGAATATTATATTATGTGTTGGATTGCAATTAATACATTTGAACCATTGGTTTTTTCTAGGGTGAAATGAGCAATGATTGAGTGCAAGAGCCATTTTTTCTGATGTTCATGGGCTCAACAATATACATACATGCCCAGACATATACTAATATGTGGCCATATCTCTCTCAGCAAGTCACAGAGACACATTTGTACTTTTTTGCATGCCTTCAACCAGCTTATGGCCTTATTCTGGCTGGATATTTGACCACTCTTCTTATCAGAACTGGCTGAGTCCACCTAAACAGGGACCGACCTGCCTTTTTAAGCACAGTCCATAAATGTTCAATAGGTTAAAATGGTTGGAGTCCTCCCTAAACCCTAATGTCAGGCAGCTTTGACCACAGCAGTTTTGACATGTGTCCGGGGTCGTTGTCTTGGTGGACCACCCGGTTGGGTCTCAAGTTTCAACTGGTTTTGTTAAGTTGAGGTGGAGATGAAGAGTTTCTCCTTCCTGCTTCTATCTGTATTGTTTCCCCTGGCAATGAAACAGACCCTCAGCATCAAAGCTGCACAACAGCAAGTGCTAATGTTGGTGAATGTCGCAATGACTTAACTGTGGTAGATAAAAACGGCACTTTTACACGTAGTGCTTCTGCTCCATTACAGTTTTATGCTATTACCAGCATAAGGCGCCTGAATGCATGGTCTTTTGATAAATGGTTTTTCTACCTTATTTTAATATTGTGTACAGTGATACCACAATAATGATATATCTGCAGCTTAATGCACAGCTCTCATCAGCATGATGCAACCACCACTGAGCTCGACAGTTGGTAAAGTGGTTTTAGGGTTTGCAGTCATTACATCAGCTCCGCCAGCTGTACTTCTTGTCATTTTATCTAAAGACCTCAGTCTTTGATAATAAAGCCTTCAGGCTTGGCCATGCAGAGAGCTGCAAATGTCAATTCAGCTTGTAGGTTCTGATTTAGGTACGTCTGAATTTTCCATCTTGACTGGTACTCTCTGAGTTCACGATGGCGTTAACGTGACATCCCGGCGGACAATGACATCTTTGTTTTGGAGTCTTTCAGTTTATGATAGGCTTGAGCCTTTGGGGTTGCTGGGTTTTTCTTGACTATCCTAACCGATTGCCCTTCATCTGTGGGGCATGGTTTGGGTCAGATGGATAGAATTTGGACTCATTTGGGTGTAGTAACCCAGGACTGATTCAAAGGATTTGCAACACTGGTTTCACAATGCACAATGTAGGCCCATATGAAGCTCCTGGAATGGCCCTGACCTGAACACTGTTTCATATTGTTCTGTGGCAGGACATTAACAACTTTAAACAATTCTACTAATCGTGCTAAAAAGAGGCATCAGATATCCAGCCAAAGTCGTGCCAGAAACTTGTTGATGGCCACAAAACGTGTGTGGCTGGGCTGTGAGTTGCTAAAGGCCATTGTACCAAGTATGTAAATATTACTATGTATTCAAAGCTGTAAAAAGAATGGCCAAATGCATTAATAATAATCCTAAATTAATTCAATGTATGTAGGTATCTGCCACTTTGCTTGTTTACCTTTTTTTAAGTACTATACCAGGGGTGTCAAACTCATTTTGGTTTAGGGGCCACAATCAGCTTAATCTGATCTCAAGAGGGCCACACGAGTAAACTCATTGCAAGATTAAATAGAACTAATAAAAGTGGACTTGTTGTGGATTTTTATATTAAATGAATTTCACTTTTACACAATATATTATGAGTAACCTCAGCGTTTTTAAGAAAAGTATGTGCAAATTCAACAATACTTTTACTCAGTTAAACATTTACTTGTGCATTATGCATAAGAACTGATCACAGTGATTATACAATGTTGAAAAACATTTATTCACATTTTTTGGAACTTAAAAAACACTATCCTGCATGACAAAATACATCAAACAGATAAAAATTAAGACATTATTTAAAATCAATTTTCCGCATCTGAAGCTCAGTGCTACCATCTGCTGATTAAAACACAGCGCCCCTCGTGGACAACATAGGAACTGCAGATTTTCAATTAGACAAAGTACATGTTTTTTTCAATAATTGTTTTATCATTCTCTTCCTTTTATCTCCTCTTTCTTTCACCTTTTCTTTTTTTCTTCTTGTTCTTTCTTTCCCATTGTAGTGTCCATATCATTTGAGATATTCCCCACATGAATCATAATAAAACTATTCACATTCATAAATCAAGCGGAGCACTATGGCAAAAGCAGTACTGCTCCACTTGTGAAAGTCAAATCTGATGAGCTCTTTTTGGCATTAAGACAACAATTCTTATTGCCACATTGCCAGACAGGACACTTTTTTCATTTTTTTTGGAATAATGATAATGCATTTAGCCACTGGGCTGGACTAAATTGTTCGGCGGGCATGAACCGGCTCACGGGCCGTATGTTTGACACCCCTGTACTATACCGTTACATTTTACAATTATGGAGTTTTTGAAACTTCATAATAAAGGGTTAAAAGGTTAAGAAAAAAAAAACTTTGTTGTTAGCATTTTTAATGGTCAGGTAAGTGACCGCTTGTTTTCCATGTCGCATCAGGGTATCGGCAACACCTCGCAGGGAGCAGCCAACCGCATCATGTTTGTGTTGTTTACTCAGCCCATCTGCTCTCGCCTCTGCACCTCGCTCTGTTGCTGCTGCTCTAAATGCCGAGCGGAGGCGCTGCGCTCAGACGGTACCCCACAGCGGCAACAGACGAGACGGGACTCGTCCACCCAGAGAGAAGAAGAAGAAGAAGACGGCACCAGTTGTGCGCAGTCGAACAGATGATGCCTCGCTCTGCGATGGGCTTGTGTGAAGCTGGACTGAGCAGCTGAGGTGGAGGAAGTGGTGGAGGTTTCCATCGCGCTCAAAGCCTCGATAAAGCATGGGTAGAGATGCTACTGGTGCATCTTTGTTACAGACTGCAGTCATTGGGTTGATGTTAGGGGTTAGGGTTAGTGTCAAAGTACACTGATACTTGAGCACTTATTGCAGTGGATGCTGGTTTATAAGTCAAGAGGGATGTGAGTATCCTCCCTACTTGTGTCTCCTCATAACAGCATCATCTTAGAAATAAAAAACACAGGAACATACTCTATAAACGACGTCCGGCTGTGTGGAAGGACACACGGCCTAAGCACGCATTAGAGGACATATCTTTGCCACAGTTTTACAAGGTGAAAAGGCATGTTTAAAGTAATTCAAATCCAATTTTTGACTCCAACAACACTGATTTTGGTTCAAAAACCTCTGTTTTGCTTTGAACAAAGACGTAATATGAACCATTTGCGGCATGTATGCATTTATTCAGCGTTTGAGACTCAAAACCAACAGACTTAACGGTTGGAAAAATGTGTGCATCCTTCTCAAAAACCTCTGGTTCCCATACATTCGTCTGATTTCCCCTGTTTATGCTGGACTTATTAAAATAAACAGTTTTGATTGAACTTGTAGTTGGAGTAATGGGGCAGAGTGCACAGTTCAGTTTCTCATGCCGGGGAAAAGGAGTAACGACAGCAGAGTGGACGGATGGTCTGGGAGCATTCTATAGGGAAACAGCTTGCCAGTAAGATCTCTTACCTTCTTGTCCTTAAATAGAGCCAACAATGACACACAATTGATACATAGATTATATTAATTGGATTGAAGATTAAGACATATCAGCATATTACCTAAATTACAAGTTAATTATATATTTGGTACAGGTCAAGTGGAGGAATGCTACAACAGACACCACGCCAAGGCTGATAAACATCATTGGGCGTGCCTTTGGTGGTCTGAAGACACGGTGGCATTCCATCTTCTTTAGGGCGCTGTAGGGCAGCCTGACATTTGCCCCAAAAGTAATCGCTGCCTGCTGCATCCTCCACAAAATTAGTATAGAGGCAGGGGACCAGCTAGACGTGGAGGATGAGGAGGTGGACCCAGAGGAGGATGACCATCCGGCGGCTGAAGACAGGGAGTAGATCAGTTGGAGTCATGTCCACATGCTGCTTCATTTCATTTTTTTCACCACCTGTGAAACCACATAAAATAATCAGTAAATTAATTTCCATTCCAACTATTTCTATTTTTAATTGTAAGTTTATAGGCGTTGTCTATTTGTATGCAGTGTTTCCCCAAGGAATTTGCTTAGGCGAGGCGTTGAGTTGTCGGACCAGCGGAGCGGTGGGGGTGACGTAGACAAGCTTTGCGCGAAGCGGGGGGAAGAAGACAAGCTTTGTGCGGACCACCGGCAGAGCGGAGCGCATGTTTTTTTTTCATTATATGCACGCGCGAAAGCAACAACAAAAAAACCGCCTGTTACAGCATATCGAGTTAGGTTTTTTTTTTGTTTTGTTTTTGGAATGTTGGCGAGGCGGTAGCGTGAGTTTGGCGCCAACATAGCGCTACGGGAAACACTGGTATGAGATCTTAATAGGAGTTATTTATTTGTTAGAAACCATGTTAGCAACTGTTAATAATTTGTTATATATATTACACCTTCATTCTGTTCCATAGTATGGAAGCCCATTTCCGCCACTCTGTTAAAAAAATAAATAAAAATTATCTCATTATAATGAGACAGTATCTCATTATAATGAGATAGTATAGAAGCGTATAAGACTAATAGTGACCCTCACATTATTGCTGGCTAATTCATTGATGCTGTGAAGGAGTATAATGGATTTCCACAAAATATACGAATGGATCATGGCACAGAGAACACTTGTGTGGCAGCGATGCAAAGATTTCTGCACAACACCGAGAATTAAAATGGTTTTGAATCTGTTATTCTCGGTCCAAGTACAGGAAATCAAAGGATAGAGCGATGGTGGTGCACTTTAAGAAGTGAATGTGCCCAATTTTGGATGGACCATTTCGACCAGCTTAAAGGCATACTATGCAACATTTTTCAGTTAATTAATGTGTTCCATACCGTTTTAAATGATTAAATGAGTCATTTCAGGTCGAACAAAGGTTTTCTCAGCCGCCCTGGTGGTCTGTGGGGGAAATACCGTACTTGCAATTGCAGGAGCACTCGGCCCGCACCCACAGGCTCAGAAGTCTTGCGTGCATCGCGAGAGTCGGTCTTGCTTTACGGCGAGAGCTGCTACACGCCCCCAGTGAAAGGCATGCTCGTTGCTAGCGCAGTGGCGATATTTGTGCAGTCATCATGGCGGAACCAGCGAGAAAACAGCGAAAGCCCATGTCGGAGCAGGCAAGAAAGAGGAAAAGGGCTCTGGACAGAGAGAGGAGTCGTACACGGGTGAACATCGGACAAGCTTTTTCCGAATGGCGAGAGCTAAAAGAAAAAGAAGACTGCAAGGCTGACGCGGACCTTGCGTTTCTGCTGATGCGATTGTAAGTAACATTGTAGGGTTTCTCTCACGCTACGGCCTCGCCACATTCCAAAAAAATAATAATAAAAAAATAAAAATAAAACTAACTCGATATGCGCGCAAAGCTTGTCTCCCCCCGCTCCGCTCAGCCGGTCATCGGCACAAAGCTTGTCTCCTCTCCGCTCCGCTCAGCCGGTCATCGGCGCAAAGCTCGTCTCTCTCTCCCCCGCTCCGCCGGTCGTCCGGTAAGCAAATTCCTAGGGGAAACACTGTATTGGAATGGTTTCTCTCTCTCTGTGTGCATGCTCATACTTTCACTGTGTTAGTCATTGTTTGTACTGCCTTTTTTTCGACTTTTGTATTTGTTGCGTTCGCCTGTCTGCTAAGCTCAAAACAACTGCGCCTGGCTTGACGGAGAAACTAGAACAGCTGAGCATATTTACGACAGTGCACTTTTACTTTCGCCCTCTGGGGGGAGCCTCGCTGGAAAATCAACGCCGGTTGCATAGTATACCTTTAAAGCCGATGGCTATTTTGTTGACAGCTTTCTGGACAAATCATTGATACAGTTTTGCTTCCTACAAACAATACAGGTACTATAAATGTATTTCTTGCTTTCAGCACACAAATTTGAAATAAGTTCCAACTAATAAAAAAGCATGACTTTTTTTCTAACTAATATTTTCTTATTCCCCCCCCCCCCCCCCCCCCCCCCCCGTTTTTTTAATCAAACAGGTGGAGCTAGATGAAGTTGTCCGTGCATGGAATGACCATCGCATACGATCTACAAATAATCCTCGGGCTCCTCATGGTCGTCCCACATTAGTGCACGGTGTTCCCAATCTGTATGGGGTACCAAAAGTTTTGCAGTCTGCTAATCTAACAAAGCTGGAAATATGTATAGAAGAATGTCGTTTCAAGGACTTTCCCTGTGATGTCGATGTATTTCACTTATGCACTGAACTCATGACTGAGCACAGACTGGTAATGACAGATGATGTCTATGAAATTACTAATCTTCATGTAAGACTCCGTCAAATGATCAGTGATGGGCTGAGGGAGTAGTTTCTCTATATTACCCAGGTCCACAAAACATCCAACAGGTCAGATATTATGTCTATATGTGCTGTGTAAACACTGTGTGATTGTAAAACTAAAATGCATGAATGAGTTACAATTTGTTTACATGGTTTACTTAAAAAGATTAATACATTTCAGTTTCCTTCAATGTTGTGGTCAAGGTCAATCTATTAATTTCAATGTATTTTATCTTATGTATTAATGTAAAATACTAGCTTCTTGTTCAAAACAGTACTAAATAGTACCAACATTTGCAGGTTCTCCGTTTTCTTAGCCTTATTTGTTCAGGGAAACTGCTTAAAAATGGACAGGAGTGTTATATGTACAACCAATGTTTTAATTATGTTATTACTAACAGATAACAAATATGCTATTGTTTGCAGTTGGTATTAATTTGATAAGAGTACAACTGTTGTCCTTATTCTTGACATATGTTTTTCAGTATTATGGCCAATCAATGTATTTACAGTGAAACAGCAAATAATAAACAGACTCTACACTTTATTCAGAATGTATTTATTTTGTATTCTGCCAACAAAAAACAATCCATTATTTTGACATCCCCAAAAATAAATCACAAGGGCTTAAAAAAAACTTGCCTTGGTGTATAGTGCACTCATTTAATAAGCTTAAGATAAAGGGATTTACCAAGTTGTGCCCAGTAAAACAAAAAAGAAGACTCTTTTTATAACCTTCCACAAAAGAAATCCATTGTGCAAAAACGATTTTATTATGAATATGAATGCAATGTAACAAGTATGTGTCTCATAAAAAGATACAATAACAATAAACAGTTCCTATTTTTTTAATTTTTGTTTATTTTGGCTGTGAACTTCTAAACATGTCCTGCAGTCATTTTCACTTTACATCTTTTGATTTATAATGTCAGTTAACAATTAACATGTTAATTATGGCATAACAAAAGTCAGCTACATTGTGTTGTCTGGCATCATGGCTTTCCAGAAAGAATGTTTGACTGCTCCCCTGACAGTTAACAGATATGCAGAACTTGAGCATGTGTGGTACAATATCTCCCTTGTTGAATTTTGACAACCTATCCTTAAACAAACAAACATCTATGCTGCACAAACCAGCATTTACCTATCGCAAGCAGTCTATCCCTTTTCATTACATCTGGAGAAAGTTTGGGAAGGGTAACATCACCCTGGTAAAATGTTATCTCTAAAACCTTAAACTCTGACAAGGAAAATAGTGGGAAAATCCTCAAAACATCTAAATAGAGCTTGATAGGCAACTTGTTACTTTAATTAATTCCCCTTTCTTATTATTCCACAACTGTGGAACTCCACCCTCTACCTCCACCACTTTCAAAACTAAATAATGTCCATGACCCATACATTAGACTCCAAAATCTTGTTCATTTCAGCCCTGAAATCTGGATAGCTATCATAATAGATTGACAGCTCAAGGACACAGCCACATGTGTGAGCCACAGGTCTTCTGAGAAACCCTTGAATCTTTGTGAACTCGATAAGAATTTTCTTATCCAGGAACAGGTCTGAACCTGTGCAGAACCTTAGAAACAAGGACAGATGCTGCAAATCAGCGTTTTTGATATACGTACTAACGTACTGTTGAATGTCCTTCTGATGGACATTCATTTCCTCAGGAAAGACAATGGACTTCAAAACTTTTCTTGCATTTGGTTGCAAGTTTTCATACACTGAAGAAAGGTCCTGGAAGCTGTTCCCAGTGACACTGAGTGTTTTGGCCCAATGTTCAATAACGTAAGCAGGCTCCTGGACAAGTGTTTTGTGAGCAAGCTCCTGGAGGATTTTGTTTACATTGCTGGCAGTGGGCATTCGTCTGCAACTGTGGTTATCAAGAATTTCTATCAATTCCTCTATGTCAACACTGCTGAAGTTTGACTGCCATGACTGAAACACAAAGCGCTCAGATTCAGACATGCACTTAAGGAAATTCTCCACCACCTGACTTTTTACCTGTCCAAAGGCTGCTTGCTCTAATATGACAGGTGCAATCTTCATAGGAAGATATTTCTCTCTTGTCCATCCAAAAACAATTATTCGGCCTACACTCTCCCACTGCTGCTGTCCATAATCATGTCTCAGAAAAGGCACTTTATAAGTGTTTCCTGTAGTACACTGGTCATAGAATTCTTTCCAGAAGTCAGAAAGACAGTCTCTAACAACTCTTCCATCATCATAACCCATCTCAGGTGTTCCATCTGGCAGTACAAGCTGGATTTTGAAATTTCGATCTAGAAGTCCATCATCACAGAAGTGTGCTATGAGCTCAGGAAGTACCTGTCCTCTGTGAACTATCAGTATCTTCTTCACTGCCTTTGCAGATGATGTGGATTGAGGAGATATTGGCAAAGTATCATCCAAAATCTGTGGCTCAGTGTCAGAAAACGGTCCTAGAAACACTATGTTACTGCTATCCAAATCCTCCTCCCTAAGCTCTGTAGAAAGAAGTGAAAAGTTAATGTTGTCATGATTTGTTATGTTTCCAACAAATAGTAAGTCAGAAGTTACTTCTGTGGATATTGTAGATTGGCTGGCCATTGCAACATTTAGAGCAGATGAGGAGGAAGAAGAAGAGGGCTGACTCAGAGAACTGTCTTGATACTGAAAAACTGGTGAAGACAAAACTTCATCTTGACTGACTGACTGGTTAGCTTTTTTTTTATGGGTGGTCAGGTAAAACCTGAGAATAGTCATTTTTGTAACATGAAACATTTGACCAACAGTGATTTTATCATCAATTGCCACTTCCTGATAATCTTTTAGATCTATTTCAAAATCTGCTATGGACCCTTCTCTATTTCTTCCATTTGGAAAGAAGAGGCCAATAGCCATCTGGATTATCTCACTTTTTTTTAGCATCCTTTGATACATCGACCTTCCTTGTTCTACCACCTCTTCTTGCTCTTACTTGTTTAAAAGCCTGTTCTTCTTCATTATAAAGAAGCCAACCTATTTATATTTTTCTCTTTGACTTTAGAGCATTCTTCTTTACAGTTGTTTCACATTGCTCTTCTTTTTCCATACCACAGCCATCTTCCTGAGCATTTTTTCTTTTACCCAGCTTTGATTTCAGGCGCTCAAACAGTTTTGATTTGCGACTGCTTGGGGGGCCATTTTCCTTCCTTTTACAGTATCCTAATAGCGCTATGCGGTCTCCATATGATGGCAAATAATTCTTGAGCTCTTCATCTGTCATGAGCTGGATAACATTGGTATCAATCTAAACAAGGACAAAAAATATATTTTCTTTAAAACTACAAAAATGGAACTAGAATTGCATCCAAATTATTTAAATTAAATTAGATACCATTAATAGACACACGCTTTAAAAAAAACTGTAGTTTTTGAAACACTGATTTAGTACCTCTCTCAGCATGGTCTCAATAGTTTCCTCTGGAATATTCCTTTGTCTCAGGAAATCAGTCAGGTCATCCATTCTGTACACTGGAAGAGAAGATACACAAGACCATCATCATATGTTTCCAATAAAATGTAAAGCAAGTCATACTAAAAATTATAATTTTACCTAAAAAACTAATCATAATATAATCATTCATAATGCCAACCCTCCATCCATTCACTTTCTACCACCTTTGTCCCTAATGGGATCGGCAGGTGCTGGTCCCTCTCCAGATAACATCCCTGGCGAGAGGTGGGGTCACCCTGGACAGGTCACCAGTCTGTTGAAGGGCAACACAGAGACAGACAAGACAAACAACCACGCACACACACTCACACTTAGGGTGAATTTAGAGAAACCAATTAACCTAACAGTCATGTTTTTAGACTGTCATTATTTTGGCACTGTTGTCTTGTCTCTTTCATGTCCCACACCTGTTTAGCTCCACCCATTCCTCATTACTACAGATCTGTTCCACCTGTCCTTTCTAGTATTTAATCAGCTCCAAGACAAGACAGCAGTGCCAGTTTATTTCGACCCTTATTTCTGATCTCCTGGCTCCGACCTTCGACCACGTCCCCGACTTCGTCTTCGGCCTCACTCTACGGCTCATCCTGCTCATGTTTGCTCTCACGGTTCTGATCTCCCGCCTGTCCTCCGACCTCCGAAACACCTGCCTCTGGGACTTTATGAGCGGCAACCGCCGCAGCGAATTGACGAACTGCCTGCTGGGATCTACTGGATCTGAACTAAACATTAAGACCAGGTTAGTGACCGACACGTTTGTGTGCAAACACCTTCAGATAAGCGTGGTCACTAACCTGCCGTCTCCTTCTGCAGAGGAAACCGCTGTAGACGCTGACGCCTCCCGCTCCGCATCTGATCTTAATAAACTGTTAAACCATAACGGTTTGTCTGCCTTGAATTCTGGGTCCACCTGTTCTGAGCCTAACAGAATAAACTGGCCAAACATGGATCCATCGGCAGATAAACCGTGGCGTTCAGGTGTAGAGAATTCCATTTCTCAACTCGAGTCAGGCATTAGGGAGATTCTGGCTCGCTTACGCAGCGAGTCTGCTCCCGCTCCGACACTTCCGCATACGTCATCAGCTGTTGCGTCATCTGTTACTAGGTCAGCTTGTCAGGAACCCCGATTGTCACCCCCCGAATATTTTAGGGGTGATCCCGATCAATGTAGGGCTTTTCTCACCCAGTGTGAGATTCATTTTGAACTTCAACCCTCTGCTTATCCCACTGATCGGTCTAAAGTAGCTTATATCATATCTTTATTAGCTGGCAAAGCTAAGCTCTGGGGAACCTCTGAGTGGCGGAACAACTCACGCCTCTGTCATTCTTACAGAGTTTTTGCTCAGGAACTGGTTCGTGTTTTCAGTCCAGTTCTTCCTTGTCGAGAGGCTTCAAGGAGACTTTTTGCACTCAGGCAGGGCGACAGATCGGTGGCAGAATATATTATTGACTTTCATCTTCTGGCTTCTGAGAGCACCTGGAATGAAGATGCACTTATGGATGTGTTCATCAAGGGCCTGCACGAGAAGATAAAGGATGAATTATCAACTTGCGACTTCCCTAAGACCCTGAAGCAGCTGGAGGACCTGGCTACACGCATTGATCTGCGTCTTTTGGAGCGTCGTTTGGAGCGCAGGGCTTCCACTGCTGCTCATCTTCGGTCCACCTCCTCCATCTCTGCAGCGACATCAACACCGGTTCGGGCTCCGGATCCTGAGCCGATGCAACTGGGACAGACCCGGCTGACACCGCAGGAGAAGAGCAGACGATTTCAACTTAATCTATGCCTTTATTGTGGTGGTAAGGGGCATCGTGCTTGTTCCTGTCCAGTTAAAGGGACAGACTCATTAGGGGAGGAAAGAACCCTATTGAGGCGTACCAGAATCACTACCTCTCCTAATCTGTTATTCCCAGTGGCTATCTTGGTTAATTCCAAAAGTCATAACTTTTCTGCATTGGTGGACTCAGGCGCAGACACTGAGTTTATGGATGAGACTTTGGCTAGACGATTGGGTATCAAGCTCCTCCCATCTCCAGCTACTCACAGGGTGGTCGCCTTAGATGGTCACCAAATAAACCAGTGTCAATTGGTTACGGAGCCGATTGAACTTGTGGTGGGGGGTAACCATACTGAAGAGCTGTATTTTCTTATAATCAAGTCACCACAGGTTCCTGTTGTGTTGGGGTTTACCTGGTTACGCAAACATAACCCCCAGATTGATTGGCAACGGGGGGAGGTTCTTGGGTGGGCCCCTGCCTGCTCAGGTTCATGTTTACGTTCTGCGCAGTCAGATCCTACAACCGAGAACAAGGTCGAAGACCTATCCGGACTTCTCCAAGGTCCCAGAGGAGTACCACCACCTAAAAGAGGCTTTTAACAAGAGCAAGGCCACCGCCTTACCTCCTCATCGGCCATATGACTGCAGTATTGATCTTCTGTCTGGGACAACACCCCCTAGGGGTAGGTTCTACTCTCTCTCTGTTCCCGAGTCCCAGGCCATGCAAAAGTACATTTCAGACTCCCAGAAAGCGGGGATTATTCGTCCTTCTTCCTCCCCAGCCGGAGCAGGGTTCTTCTTTGTGGGTAAGAAGGACGGTTCTCTCCGGCCATGCATCGATTATAGGGTTCTTAATGAGATTACAGTTAAGAACCGGTACCAGATTCCCATGATAAACTCCGCATTTGACCAGATTCAGGGGGCCAAGATCTTTACCAAGTTGGACCTCCGTAATGCCTACCATTTGGTACACATCCGTGAGGGGGATGAGTGGAAGACAGCATTTAATACCCCCACTGGACATTATGAGTATTTAGTAATGCCTTTTGGACTCACAAATGCACCGGCAGTGTTTCAGCATCTTATTAATGAGGTGCTCAGGGATATGGTGGGTCAGTTTGTATTTGTGTACCTGGATGATATTATCATCTATTCCCGTGATCTAGAGACCCACAGAGGCCATGTTCGGTCAGTGCTTTTGCGTCTTTTGCAAAACCAGTTGTTTGTGAAGGCTGAAAAGTGTGATTTTCACGTGTCCACAATGTCTTTCTTGGGTTTTGTGGTTTCTCCTGATCACATCGCTATGGATCCTGCTAAGGTCAGTGCTGTCACTGAGTGGCCGATCCCCAAGGATCGGAAACAGTTGCAGAGGTTCTTGGGTTTTGCAAACTTTTACAGGAGGTTCATTAGGAACTACAGTTCGGTGGCTTCACCCCTTCACGCTGTCACGTCATGTAAGACTAGGTTCTGCTGGAATGAGCAGGCAGACAAAGCCTTCCAGAGACTAAAGGACTTATTCACGTCCGCACCTGTTCTGATCTCTCCTGACCCTGAGAAACAGTATTGCAGGCCCCTGCCTCTTTTTCTGGACCTCATGATCCGGTTGACGGTGTACACAGGATCACCGTCAATGAGTTGGGTGGGAGGCGGGGGTCTGGAGGTGGGCACGAACCAGTTTGACCCGGGACACATGAAAAGTAGGGTATATTTTCATAGTGCGAGGAAGCTACTCTCCACTCGGAGAGGCAAATCCCTTGTGGAGAGCCAAACCTTCTGGCCCACCTGATAATCAGGTGCCGGGATCCTCCGGCGATTAGCGTTCCTGGTCTGGCTCTCCCTGGAACTGAGGATTGTTCTCCTAGCCTTTCTCCAGGCTCGCTGGCACCTCAAAGCAGATAATCGGGCCGACGGAACTTTTGAGTCTCTCTCTTGGATAGTAAACACCGGTGGCTGAAAACCAAAAACAATATAAAATGGAGAGAGACCAGTGGTGCTAGAAGGGGTAGAATTAATAGCATGTTCTATCCACTGAAGCTGACTGACCTATTTAGTGGGGTCCGACTGACACAACAGGCATAACTTAGTCTCTACTTCCTGGTTGGCCCTCTCCATGTGCCCATCCGTCTGGGGGTGGAATCGCACAAGTCTGCTCTGATGCATGCTCGATAAAGAGGGTGGGCGAGAACAACATCCGGGGATTCGTCGCGTTAGGCTGATGACGTGTCACGAGCACACGAAACCGCTCAAGAACGCATATTGAAAAACGGCCTAGCGCTTGCCTTTATCTCGGCTCTGCCAGACTAGCTGTGGCTGCACAACACTGCCATCTGCTGGTTGTTCAGTGGAGGGTGTCTTTGCATTCAAATCTAGTGGTATTTATTTGTGGATCTCGGTTTGCAGTAGGAATACCTCAAAATTACGTCATCGACATAAAAGCGAAAAGGAGATTCACAAATGCAGATTCCACATACAAAGTCAAGCATATTTATTTTCAAATCTCGAAAATATATTTACACAGACACGTTTATTTATATAAATTTGTTTATTTATTTGTTTGTCACATTTTTATATTTGTATTTTGTTTATTTATTTGTATGTCACATTTTTATATTTGTATTTTGTACTTGGATATTTATAAATGTTTGTATATGTATATATATTCCTTTATATTTATTAAAAAATGTTTAAGACAATCCTCACTCCATATAGCCCCACCACCTGTTCACTGCAGGTATGACCACCACTGCTGAATTTACCTGTTAGAGCTTCAACTTGCAATACAGATGGCAGTGGAGCTCTGCACATACAGGTATGTCTTATTCAAATACCACTTTTCATAGAAAAGTGCTTCACAAAGAGAGCATAAACATTGAGTCCCAATTAAAGTATGATCGAAGAACAAAGAGGACATGAAATGAGGCAGAAAATAAAAATAAGTGCATTAATGTTTGAAAGGATCTCATGGAAATGTTTCAACTGCTCGTTAAAGGAGTCCAGATTCCCAAGACCGGCTTAAAAACAAATGCATAACGGAACAAGAAAAACAGAACGTCACCTCTTGGAATAGAGCAAAACGGAAGAAACAGGAGCTTTTTAAGAGGGTAATATTGACCTTGGAAAGTTATTGTGAGCTAAGGGAGCAGGACGATGACAGCAAAGTCATCTAATTACAACCGCTGAATTTACAGAGTTCGCTAAACATCTTTATTATTATTATTCAATCTTCCGTTCACCCAAGTTTTCGTCCTCTTACAACCACGGCCGGCCTTTTATTGGGATTTTGTGTGAACAGCAAGGAATCTGACGACAGACAGGATGTGGAAAACCTGGAAGGTTGGTGCAGGAAAAGCAACTTCTGCATCAAAGTGGTCTCCAGCTGTAGCTGCATCACTGACGACCTCTCTCAACAGATACATGGTGGAGAACATCCTCTGCTCCAGCATCATCATGGCACACGGCAGCTACTCTGCAGCACAGAAGAAGGCACTTCAAAGAGCAGTGAAAGCCACACAGGGGACTGTGGGTCACAGCTTGTTGACCACCACGGACATCTATACCTCCAGGTGCAGGAAACGGGCCTCCTGCATCATTAAGGACCACACTGCGGTCGGGGTGAATGGGGTCCGCAGCATTCTGCCTTCCCTCAGGCAGGAGGCTACAGTGAGCAGGGCCACCAGATTGAGGAACAGCTTCTGCTCGCAAGCTGGAAGACCGTTAAACGCTGAAGGAACCTGTGGCCCCTGAGGCTAATCACCTCCTCCTTTCTCCCTTTCTCCCTTTACACTGTTCAAGTTCCTATCTTTATATTATTACCTACTTAGCTTATTGCATATTCCATCTTTCTTATTTTGAAGTTATTCTTAGCTATTTGTATACTTCTTCTATGGATTCTAGTAGCAAATTTCTTTCCATCCCAATAAAATTTGACCTTGACTTTTTTGTTCTCAATCCAATGTTCTCACTTCATCGCCAGGAACGTACATTTGCTGGGTTTAATGTTTCTTCGTGCTTGCTGCAGAGACTCATGTTGATTGCCAATAGTCAAACAGAACCGTGTTTGCATTTTGTCTTGTGAGTCTCGTTAAGTAAGCAAGAAGTAAAAACTATTGAACCCACAGTGAAACAGCAATTTGTCCTTGGACTGCTGTGACATTTTTTAACACCCTTCATAGGGACAGATTTTGTATAATTGTATAATTGTTAAATCATCAGCCTCTCGATGCAGCTGTTAAAGAGTAGCGCTGACAATTTTATGTGGGTAACGTCATGTTTTTATCTCTCAGCTGGGCTAAACACTTAGCTTAGTTTAATCTGCCAACTATTTACTATGTTGATGATAAAATCCCTAACCCCCCCCCCACACACACACACACACACACACAACTTTTTTTATATATCCCATTAAGTCCATTAAGTCTCACCATACTTATCTTGTCAATACGTTTTAAGTTAATGTGCTGGACAAAGTTGTTGTTTTTCCCTCAGAGAAGTTGTTTTCTAGAGAATATTTCTTGTGGTATTCTATTTTCCTTTTTCTGAACTTGCCTCTCTAAAAGAAAAAGAGAGAGAAGAACAACACAGAGATAAAACTACAGCAGACCTTAGCTGTAGTTGTAGGTTTATCTTAACACTTTATCTTTAGTTGAGCTCTGAAATTAAATATTATTATTTTGAGCAGAGACACCCGTTAAGCAAATGAGCTGCTGCTCTAAGAGCAGACAGCTTTAAGGACCTTGTATAGGCAAACAGACTCAGCTCTGGAGATAACAACCATATGGCAGATTGCAAACAGAGCGAGCAGCAGAAGAAACATGCAGCCGTGTTGCTCCTGCAGGAGATTCTTATTTAAAGTATAGTCATTGCGGCATAAAAGCAGATTAGATCCAATAAACTGAAAGGGGATTACGAAGGACAGCTTTGGCAGCTTTACTTTACTGTCTTGTTGTAATTATTTTTGTAAAAGCAGTAATTGTGTCTCATCCTTATCATTTATGTTTTAATTGCAGCAATGACTCTCATTGGATTAATACGTTTAGCCAGAGCTGTGGCATGACGTGCACTGCCTTTGTCACGTTTCCATGAAAATTCCTCGGTGTGTTTGATAGGAATGTAACTGAGCGACACAAAGCAGGGCTTGATTGTCATGTGGGAGGAAAATGACTCGTAGGTTTCGATTTTATGACAAAAAAATCTGAAAAGTTTGGCAAACATTTGGGTTCAGCACCCTTTACCTTGATACTGCTAGATAAAAACCAATGCAACCATTTGCCCTCAGACGTCCCTCCACTCCTAAATTTAAATCCAGCTGTTCTGTGAAGGTTCTTCCTTGGAAGTTCCTCAGAGAACATTAGTGAGCAAACACCTTCACGAAGATCAAGGAACACAGCAGGTAGGAAGCTGTAGAGAGATTTGAAGCAGAGTTAGGTTATGAAGGCAATATATTGCCTGCTTTAAACATCTGGAGGAGCTCAGTTTGGTCAATCATCCAAATATGGCTTTAATATGGATAATAATATAATACGGATGGAACAACAGCAGACTCACCAGAATGTGGTCATCTCTCTAAACTGACAGGCTGGGCAATGTGGGCATTCATCGCAGAAGCTACCCAGAGATCCACAGCTTCGGTGTCAGCCATGCACTTCACAAACCTGACCTTTAAAGAGGAAAAGAAAGCGGTTGTTGATAGGAGTCCTGTTTGCAGATTGTCACCTTCCACGCAGGAGACGAGCAAGCACGAGGTGGAAGGCGCTCTACCAAGATTAGACTCAAACTGAACTTTCTCGCCTTCTTCCAAATCCTATTTGTGGTAGAAAACCAGTGCTGCACTTCACCCTCAGCACACCATCCAGCAGTGAACCATGGTGGTGGCAGCATTGTGCTGTGGGGATGCATTTCTCCAGCAGAGACAGTGAGGCTGATTGGGATTGACGCTGTGGCGGCTGGCCCATAGGGGGCGCTCGGGCGCTGCCCTCCCTAGATGTGGAGGGGAAAAGTCAAAATATATATAGATTTTAAAAGTATTATTAATGTCAGTTTTTACTTAATAGTACGTGGCTACATGTAATAAGAATTATTAAAACACTTCCACTAATTGACTCTACCAATTGACTCTCATTTAACAGTGCATTTCCACCAACAGAACGTATCATTTCTCTTCTTCTACACTTTTGGGGCTGTCACGCAAGGAGCCCTACAAGTATAGCGAAATATCCAATCGTATACTGTTGCTAAGGAAGATTTATAAATATTTGGCCAATCAACATCGCCAAAATGAATGGCTTTGGGGCTCCTGGAGTAGTAGTCCTAGCTGCACAGTGATAGGTGCACTTCACGCGTGACGTCACGAGCTACATCCGCGCTACATCCGGGTCACGGTGGTAGGGAAAAAACAGTACTGTTTTCGCTTACTCGTCTGACAAAACGGGTGAATTAGAACGTACTTTTAGTTTATTTTTGGAATCTAAACAATGCCTACGACTTGTTGTGCTCCCGGTTGCACACAGAGGCATTCCAAGTCGTCGGATGTACGTTTCTTTTGCTTACGGAAGGACGAAGAAGAAGAAAGAAATGGATAATTTAAATGAAAAAGAGGCAGGCAGACAATCCCAATCGACTGTGGGAGCCATCATACCACGACAGAATTTGCAGTCTACACTTAATCTCCGGTAAATACAACTTAATTTTGCACTAGTCATTGTTCTACTTAAATCATTATATAAATAAAAATTCAGGATATATATTTAAGTCAAGACGTAAACGTTTGTTTCGTAATAATATACGTACATGTACAATGTATGCAAACCCTCTGGCTTGAGTCTGTGAAAAGGATTAATAAGACAAAACCACCAAAATAATCCATTGTGAACAATGTTTTTTAATTAATTAAATGCTTATTGTGGAATCGTAGTAATTTTCCGACTTTTAATTTGAATGCATGTACTGGGTTAGGCAGGGAAATCTATTGGCCAGCCCCACCAAGACTTTTTTTCACCAGCCGCCACTGCAATCATGCTTTTAAATATAGCATTAAGTTTGATAAAATACTGCTTATTTATATTTCTGAACTTCTGTATCCTATGTTACTGACAAAGTTTATGTACACATTTTAAGTATTCTGAATGTCAGCAGAGACATAAGGATATAATGTTCTGTCACTTTTTTATTGACGGGTGATTAATGACCCTAATCATTTCCGGCCTCCCTCGATTTCTGGCCCCTCTTGATCTCCGGCCCCTCCTTGATTTCCTGCCTTACCCTTATTATATTATTATCATTAATATGATATTATTATTATTAATATAGTTATTAACTTTATTATCGTGATTATTTAAGTATGTCTAATGATTCCTTTAATACACATCCAACTACTTAATTCAGTTTATCCACATCCAGTTATTTAATTTATCTTATACACATCCATTGATTAAATTTTTATCCACATTCAGTTATTTAATTTTTATACACACTCAATCTGATGCTTAGCAGCAGCATACCACCCATATTAAATTATTAAATGATGATATTAATTATAATACAATTCACTTTATAATTATATCTATTTATTTCAGTTGTACTGATCACGACCCAAGTTTCACGAGATCTGTAGAGGAGAGGAGGAGCTGTGTCAAACACATGTGTGGCACTGAAGGAAGAGGGACAATATCCATCCAGCACTTGCAGTCAGCAAATTTGTGCAGGGCGTTATCTTATCATTTCATACATCTAACAGCAAAACCGTCGCTTTCAACAAGCATGACACCTTTCATTGTTAGTTAATAAACAAAAACACCGAGCCTCTCTGTTATCTTAATCAAGAGACTGACTGGTCAGCGTAGACATCATACTTCCTGGTTAACTAGGGAGCCGAACAGGAAACCTCCCCCTTATCTCAATAAACCACTGACCACCGCAGCTCAGTAAAATTTCAAAACGGTCAGTAAAAGTCATTAGGCTGGTGGAAGTCACGCCTTTCTTATCCTACAACTCTCTTAGTTAAAATATAGTTGTTTTTGTTTTTTACCAACTCTGAAGGCAGCCATCTCTCTACAGATTGTACTAATATTTGTCCTGTCACCTGTACGTGTCCTAACTATGGCTCTTATAAACTAATGATTGTTCAGACAATTAATCGTGTAATCGTTAAAAATGTAAAAATTCTGCTGATTCTTAACATAATTACTTAAGCTTATTCTATGAGTAATAGAAATGAAAAAAAAAAAAGCTAAATCGGGAATAATTCACTCTGAATAACAAGGCTAAATCTCCAACAAAAAAAGTTCTAGGATCAAAATGTTAAAAGTTCAGCCCTTTCTGGTGGACTTGCAAATGCAGTGCAAATGCATCTGTAGTGAAAATAGTCACAAACAAGTATCAAGTTACACCTGTACATTACATTCTGGATTTTTTCTTTTTTAGAATAGAATAAATTTTATTCTATTTATATAAAACAGATCTTTCTAGTGTACTGCAGGGACAATGTTAAACTAGGTTTTTTTTAGTCGACAAATGATAATATAATGATGACACATTTATCAAATAAGGTACACATCTAGTTTAAATTAAGGTTTGATAAATATTACCTTTTTCACATCATTCTGACACAGAATGAAATAGCTGTACCGTATTCTTAACAGAATAGAAATAGCTGTACCGTCCCAAAGTGGGGAGATTCAGGTGACAGCTGACTTTAGACAATACTGATTAAAATGGAACAAAGCTCAATTTAAAGTTAAGTTAGTACAGCAAAGGAAAAAGAAAACAAACTGCAATTATTAATACATAAGGCCTAGTCAGATAACGATTGAAAAATAAAAAAAGTTCATTTGCAGAATAATGTAACATTTTAAACATATTTTGTTACACAAATTAACAAAAACTGCAAAGACTTTCTCCACAGAACAGAACCAAAACCAAACTTTGCTCTCAATATATTGCTCTGATAAGACTCTGCAGGTTTTTCACTGGAACCTGCTCATTCTGCTCCACTTTGTCGTCTCCATCTTTAAACTAAAAAACTAGATGATTTGATTCCATAAGATAAGATAAGATAGGCTTTATTGATCTCACAATGGAGAAATTCACTTGCCACATCGGCTCATACAAGAAGGTGCAGAGTAGGAAAGGTGCATTCAGTTATACACAGTGAATCTTCATATATACAATGGATCAAAAAGAATACAAAAAAAAAAAAATACAAAAAAAAACAGGAATGGGCATATGATTGTAACGTTTCTGGCACTGGAGCTGCTGATTGCAATCAGCACACCTGTGTCTGTCTCCACCCTGGCTGCTTAAAAGCTCTGCTCATCGTAGCCTCCAGTGCCAGAACGTCTCTAGCCATACGGTGAGCGCTTCCAGCATTTTTGAAATTTCCTGTCTGCCTGTCTGCCTCTCGACCTGTTTCTGCCTCTGTTTTTTGGATACCTGCCTGCCCCTTTGGATTTGTCTGCCTGCCTGGGTTCTGCCTGTCAGCCTCAGAGTTTGGACTGCCTCACCGTGATTCCGACCCCAGCCTGTCTGTGAGTAATCGAGTTCGCCTGCTCCCCCCCTGTTCTGTCTGTGCCTTCTGGATTTGACCTGGATCTGGACCTGGACGCTCTATTGGATTCCCCCTTGGAGACCGCTGCCTGAACTAAACGGACTTCCCCCTGACAAAGACCCGGACCGGACCTGGACAAAAGAGCTCTGGATAACCCCCTCTCGGACGCCTTCGTAACAAGGAGTCAGAGTTCTGCCCTCAGCACGTCCAGGTTAGTGACCTCACTTCTCTCTAACAAACCTGTTAATATCTGCTGGTCACTAACCTGAGACTCTGCCTTCAGGAGCGGCCTGTCGCAGAGTGCGAGCCGAACCAGGGGCCGAGCCGCAGCGTCATAAATAAAGACTGATATTATTTTTGTACTCACTTGTTTTCGGGTATTTCTTGGGTCCTCCTAAATTCATCACAGTACGTTCTGGCCAAACATGGACCCTGTACCCGAAACCCAGTGGCGTGCGGGGGTAGAGAAATCCATTTCTGAATTAGAAGCCGGCGTCTCGGAGATTTTAGGCCATCTTCGTACTCAGGGGAGCACGCAGCCTTCACTTCCGCAAGCCGCTTCCTCTGGCCCTCCGTCACTTCCGGTGACGTCATCCTCGTCGGAGCCCCGTCTCTCCCCGCCGGCAATGTTCTCCGGTGACCCAGAACATTGCAGGGCTTTTCTCACACAGTGTGAGATACACTTTGAATTGCAACCTTCCTCATACCCTTCAGACCGGTCCAAAGTAGCGTACGTGATTTCACTGCTAGCCGGCAAGGCCAGGTTGTGGGGAACTTCCGAGTGGCAAAATGACTCGCGCATCTGCCACTCATATCATGACTTCTCCACGGAGCTTGTTAGAGTTTTCAGTCCCTTGCTGCCCTGCCGGGAATCCTCTAGGGGGCTTCTGACCCTGAGACAGGGAGATAGGTCTGTGGCAGATTATGTTATTGATTTTCATTTGTTGTCTGCCGACAGCCTCTGGAACGAGTATGCCCTTATGGACGTTTTTATTTTTGGGCTCAACGATAAGATTAAGGATGAGCTTGCCACTCGAGATTACCCTAAATCCCTGAAGCAGCTCGAGGAGCTGGCTAACAGAGTGGATCTCCGCCTCATGGAACGACGAAGGGAACGTCGTTCGACGTCTTCTGTTCCCCCTCGAGTTTCGGCTCCTTCCCCTGTTACGTCACCGGTTTCGCCCAAGCTTCCAGAGCCAGAGCCCATGCAATTGGGTAAGATGGGCCTAACCAAGGATGAGTACCAGCGCAGGCAACAGCAGAGACTTTGCCTGTACTGTGGAGGGGTGGGCCACCAAGTCCGGAACTGCCCGTTAAAAGACCAAGCTCAGTAGGGGGTGGGGCATCCCTACTGAGCTACACCAAGCTTGCTGTCCCACCTAACCGTTTAATTCCTGCTACCTTGTCTTTCTCCTCACAGTCCCACAGGCTCTCGGTTTTTATTGATTCTGGAGCCGACACTGAGTTTCTGGACGAGGGCCTGGCCAGGAAGCTTAACCTCCCACTACAGAACGCCTCTTCAGCCCGCAGTGTTCTCGCCCTGGATGGGCATGAGCTCAATCAATCACGCCTCCTCTCTGAGCCGGTGGAGATGACCTTGGGAGGTAATCATAAGGAGAGACTCACCTTTATGGTTATTGACTCCCCGCAGGTTCCAGTGATCCTGGGCGCTACCTGGCTCCGCAAACACAACCCCCAGATTGATTGGAGGCGTAACGAGATTACGGGTTGGGCCTCTTCGTGCTCCGAGTCCTGTCTGTCCTCTGCTCACCCTCCCCGCTCTCCCGAAGGTAAAGCAGACGAGTTTTACCCGGACCTGTCCAGAGTTCCTTCCGTTTACCATGATTTAAAGGAGGTCTTTAATAAGGCCAAGGCCACGAGTTTACCTCCTCATCGCCCATATGATTGTGCGATTGACCTGTTACCAGGCGCCGCTCCACCCAGAGGCCGCCTTTACTCATTATCCCCTCCAGAATCCCAGGCCATGCAGGACTACATTAATGGATCCCTAAGAGCAGGCATCATCCGTCCTTCGTCCTCTCCAGCTGGAGCGGGATTTTTCTTTGTTGAAAAGAAGGACGGCTCCCTCCGCCCTTGCATTGATTATAGGGGCCTAAATGACATTTCGGTTAAGAACCGATATCCTATTCCCTTGATGAACTCTGCTTTTGACCAGGTCCAAGGGGCTAAAGTTTTTACCAAGTTGGACCTCCGCAACGCCTACCACTTAGTCCGGATTAGAGAGGGAGACGAGTGGAAGACCGCTTTTAACACCCCCACCGGCCATTACGAATACCTGGTGATGCCTTTCGGCCTAACTAATGCCCCAGCAGTCTTTCAGAACCTGGTTAATGAGGTTCTTGGGGACATGATCGGCCGGTTCGTATTCGTTTATCTTGATGATATTCTTGTTTATTCTAAGGACCTGGCTTCTCATAAGCAACACGTCCGCTCTGTCCTCCTCCGCCTCCTTCAAAATCAACTTTATGTTAAAGCAGAAAAATGCGAGTTTCATACTACTTCTACATCCTTCCTTGGTTTTATTCTGTCGCCTGGGCAGATTGCCATGGACCCAGCCAAGGTTCGGGCCGTAACGGAGTGGCCTGCTCCGGTGGACCGTAAGCAACTCCAGAGATTTCTGGGATTTGCTAATTTTTATAGGAGGTTTATCAAGAACTACAGCCAGGTAGCCTCTCCTCTCCACGCCCTCACCTCTTGTAAAACTAAGTATATGTGGAATGAACAGGCAGACAAGGCTTTCAGGCGCCTTAAAGAGCTGTTCACTTCAGCCCCGGTCCTCGTTTCTCCTGACCCTGAGAAGCAATTCATAGTAGAGGTGGATGCTTCTAGCTCTGGAGTCGGAGCCATCCTCAGCCAGCAGGGGGAGGATGGTCGTGTGCACCCCTGTGCTTTCTTTTCCAGGAGGTTATCCAGTTCCGAGCAGAACTACGATGTGGGCAACCGTGAACTTCTGGCAGTTAAACTGGCCCTGGAAGAGTGGCGGCATTGGCTCGAGGGCTCCAAGATACCATTCCTAGTCTGGACTGATCATCGCAACCTGGAGTACCTCAAGACAGCAAAAAGACTCAACCCCAGGCAGGCCAGGTGGGCACTATTTTTCAGTCGGTTCAGTTTCACCCTCTCTTACAGACCGGGGTCGAAAAACACCAAGCCGGATGCCTTGTCAAGGGTCTTCGAGGCTAACGAGGGGGATCCGGAGGAGGAACAGGGGTTCATCTTGCCGGATTCTGTGAGGTGTGCTGTCTCCCGCCTGGAACTAGAGAGGGAGGTAAGGGAATCCCTCGTCTCTGTCCAGATGCCCGAAGCCTGCCCCAAGGACAGGCTCTTTGTCCCTCCTGAACTCAGATCAAAAGTGCTAGAGTTCTGTCACAGCTCCCGGTTATACGGCCATCCAGGCGTGAGCAAGACCATTCGCCTCATCAGGTCTCAGTTCTGGTGGCCGTCTCTGGTCAGAGACGTCGGGGAGTTTGTCGCAGCCTGTTCCTCCTGTAGCCAGGCTAAGGTGTCTCGTCGTCCCCCCTCTGGCTTGCTTCATCCTCTCCCAGTCCCTCCTCGACCGTGGTCCAGCCTCTCTATGGACTTTATCACGGGTCTCCCCTCATCTGACGGTCACACGGTCATCCTCACGGTCGTTGACCGTTTTTCCAAAATGGTCCATCTGGTCCCCCTTAACAAGCTTCCCTCTGCCAAGGAGATGGGGTTCATCCTTGCCAGGGAGGTTTTCAGGCTGCACGGTCTGCCCTCTGACATTGTGTCAGATCGGGGTCCCCAGTTTGTGGCTCGTTATTGGAGAGAGTTCTGTGCGATGCTGGGGATTTCTGTAAATCTCTCCTCCGGTTTCCACCCCCAGTCAGATGGACAAACCGAACGGATGAACCAGGAGGTCGAGACGAAGATCCGCCTTTTCTGCCAGGCAGACCCCTCTAAGTGGGCACAGAACTTACCTTGGGTGGAACATGCGATAAACGCTACACCCTCCTCCTCTACTGGCCTCTCTCCCTTCTATGTGGTGTACGGTTTCCAACCGCCAGTTTTTTACCACAGAAGAGGTTGAGTCCAGAGTCCCGTCCGCCCGTCTTTCTGCTCTGAGATGTCGGCGAGCCTGGAGAAGGGCCAGGAAGGCCATACTCGCCGCATCTCAGAGTCAGTCCCGTGCAGCCAATCGTCGGCGGGTCCCTGCTCCAACCTATCAAGTGGGAGATAGGGTTTGGCTGTCCACCAGGGACCTTCCTCTGAGGGTGGACAGCAAGAAGCTGGCGCCACGCTTCATTGGACCGTTCCCCATCATCAAGATCATCAATCCTGTGGCGGTCCGTCTCCGTCTGCCTTCTACCATGAAGGTTCACCCCACCTTCCACGTATCCCGTATCAAGCCTGTCAACACCTCCAGCCTGTCTCCCACCACCACGCCCCCACCTCCCCCCCGCCTGGTGGATGGCTCTCCGGTTTACACCGTGAAGAGGATCCTCAAGTCCCGTAAATGGGGTCGAGGCACCCAGTACCTCATCGACTGGGAGGGTTATGGTCCTGAGGAACGGCAGTGGGTTCCGGCCCGCCACGTCTTGGACAAATCCCTCATTAGGGACTTCCACAGAGCCCATCCAGACCAACCTGGGGCGTCTGGAATCCGCCCTTGAGGGGGGGGCTCTGTAACGTTTCTGGCACTGGAGCTGCTGATTGCAATCAGCACACCTGTGTCTGTCTCCACCCTGGCTGCTTAAAAGCTCTGCTCATCGTAGCCTCCAGTGCCAGAACGTCTCTAGCCATACGGTGAGCGCTTCCAGCATTTTTGAAATTTCCTGTCTGCCTGTCTGCCTCTCGACCTGTTTCTGCCTCTGTTTTTTGGATACCTGCCTGCCCCTTTGGATTTGTCTGCCTGCCTGGGTTCTGCCTGTCAGCCTCAGAGTTTGGACTGCCTCACCGTGATTCCGACCCCAGCCTGTCTGTGAGTAATCGAGTTCGCCTGCTCCCCCCCTGTTCTGTCTGTGCCTTCTGGATTTGACCTGGATCTGGACCTGGACGCTCTATTGGATTCCCCCTTGGAGACCGCTGCCTGAACTAAACGGACTTCCCCCTGACAAAGACCCGGACCGGACCTGGACAAAAGAGCTCTGGATAACCCCCTCTCGGACGCCTTCGTAACAAGGAGTCAGAGTTCTGCCCTCAGCACGTCCAGGTTAGTGACCTCACTTCTCTCTAACAAACCTGTTAATATCTGCTGGTCACTAACCTGAGACTCTGCCTTCAGGAGCGGCCTGTCGCAGAGTGCGAGCCGAACCAGGGGCCGAGCCGCAGCGTCATAAATAAAGACTGATATTATTTTTGTACTCACTTGTTTTCGGGTATTTCTTGGGTCCTCCTAAATTCATCACAATGATGTCTTATTTACATTCATAGTGATATATATATATATATATATATATATATATATATATATATATATATATACATACATATACCTATTCACCTCTCCCCCATAGTTAATTTTATAGAACACAGGGTTTCCCCAGAACTTGGGCTAATCTTTGCAGTAGGTGTCTTGATGGGTTGAGGGGTGTTTGCGGTTAACTGTGCCGGGGGGATTTTTACCAAAATATTGCTTTTTCATCATTAAAAACAGCAGAACAGTATAGTGTTGTACCAGACAAGTAAAAGTTGGGTAACCAAAGTAAGAAGAACATGATTTTTAATTGTGATGGCAGAAATATCCAGTCAGTAGCTTTTGGTTTTACGGTTATAAACATTGATCCATTATTTGGTGGATATAAAGGCTGCTGATCATCAGGTGGCTGCAAGCAGCAACAGAAAACCATGCAGGGTACAGGCAGGCCTGCAGCACAGTAAAAATGCAGAGGTTGCTGTCAGCAATACCTGTTGGTAGGTAATCCGTAGAGCCAACGTTGGCACTGTCTTTTTTTTCCCACAAACCTGTTTGTACTAACAGACCGATCTAGACTTAGGTTAAATCAGTCGGTTTGGAAGTGGCTTTTTTCTTGTTGAATAATGGCAGTAATTGTCTAAACTTTCTCTTTTATTTGACAAAATTGCTGACAAGTACAAAATTGTTGGATTTTGTTTGGAAATCAGTGGCAACCACAGAACAACAGACTCTGTAACAGCCAAACCAGTGCTACAAATCCTCTAAAGCTACATGGGGTGAACTCTGAACTAAGGGGGGAGTTTTGTGGTGGATAGATGCTAAACTTTCTTCAGTGATATTTTTCATTTAGTTTCCAAACACATCTAGAACCAGCGCCATTGGTTAAAACATTTAGGTGAACATGAGGAAAGGTTTAGCCTATATAAGTCTTGACCCTGTCTAGAGCGGCAAAACCAAATAGCTAGTTTTAATTCTTTTTTCTTCCAAAATTCATCTCCACAATCAGTGTATGTAAACTTCTGTCTGGAAAAATACCAGGATATGCTGTCCCTGTATAGGTGAAATCAAACCGTAGCAACTATTTAAAAAATATGTAAACGGTGTAGATTGACTAATTAACTCTTCTACTCCTATTTTGCAAAATCAACACTTACACCTTTTTGGGTCCTTTTTATTTTTACATTATTTGTTGTTATTTCAACTTTATGTTCTCTCTTTTTTGTTTTTTTTTCTCTTCATAGTAGGTACATCTACCCTGGCATTCTGTTTAGCTGTGACGCCATTACCGTCTTTAACGTAGAAACCATTTGTGGATCGGTGTTTCTGTGTTGTTTTTGTGTCTCTGCTTATGCCAGATTGATAGTGTTAGTAAAATTGTATTGTATGTAGATTTATGGAAAAATATCAATTTAAAACTTGAAAACGTTCTTTTTCAGAGTGGACAGATAATACAACTTTAGAAAGTAAAAAAAAACACTCTGGTTTTCAAGTTTTAAATTGATATTTTTCCATAAATCTACATACAATACAATTTTACTAACACTATCAATCTGGCATAAGCAGAGACACAAAAACAACACAGAAACACCGATCCACAAATGGTTTACAACGCAAACACCCCTCAACCCATCAAGACACCTACAGCAAAGATTAGCCCAAGTTCTGGGGAAACCCTGTGTTCTATAAAATTAACTATGGGGGAGAGGTGAATAGGTATATGTATGTATATATATCTATATCACTATGAATGTAAATAAGACATATGCCCATTCCTGTTTTTTTTTGTATTTTTTTTTTTTTGTATTCTTTTTGATCCATTGTATATATGAAGATTCACTGTGTATAACTGAATGCACCTTTTTTAGTTTAAAGATGGAGACGACAAAGTGGAGCAGAATGAGCAGGTTCCAGTGAAAAACCTGCAGAGTCTTATCAGAGCAATATATTGAGAGCAAAGTTTGGTTTTGGTTCTGTTCTGTGGAGAAAGTCTTTGCAGTTTTTGTTAATTTGTGTAACAAAATATGTTTAAAATGTTACATTATTCTGCAAATGAACTTTTTTTATTTTTCAATCGTTATCTGACTAGGCCTTATGTATTAATAATTGCAGTTTGTTTTCTTTTTCCTTTGCTGTACTAACTTAACTTTAAATTGAGCTTTGTTCCATTTTAATCAGTATTGTCTAAAGTCAGCTGTCACCTGAATCTCCCCACTTTGGGACGGTACAGCTATTTCTATTCTGTTAAGAATACGGTACAGCTATTTCATTCTGTGTCAGAATGATATGAAAAAGGTAGTATTTATCAAACCTTAATTTAAACTAGATGTGTACCTTATTTGATAAATGTGTCATCATTATATTATCATTTGTCGACTAAAAAAAACCTAGTTTAACATTGTCCCTGCAGTACACTAGAAGGATCTGTTTTATATAAATAGAATAAAATTTATTCTATTCTAAATAAGAAAAACTCCAGAATGTAATGTACAGGTGTAACTTGATACTTGTTTGTGACTATTTTCACTACAGATGCATTTGCACTGCATTTGCAAGTCCACCAGAAAGGGCTGAACTTTTAACATTTTGATCCTAGAACTTTTTTAGTTGGAGATTTAGCCTTGTTATTCAGAGTGAATTATTCCCGATTTAGCTTTTTTTTTTTTCATTTCTATTACTCATAGAATAAGCTTAAGTAATTATGTTAAGAATCAGCAGAATTTTTACATTTTTAACGATTACACGATTAATTGTCTGAACAATCATTAGTTTATAAGAGCCATAGTTAGGACACGTACAGGTGACAGGACAAATATTAGTACAATCTGTAGAGAGATGGCTGCCTTCAGAGTTGGTAAAAAACAAAAACAACAACTATATTTTAACTAAGAGAGTTGTAGGATAAGAAAGGCGTGACTTCCACCAGCCTAATGACTTTTACTGACCGTTTTGAAATTTTACTGAGCTGCGGTGGTCAGTGGTTTATTGAGATAAGGGGGAGGTTTCCTGTTCGGCTCCCTAGTTAACCAGGAAGTATGATGTCTACGCTGACCAGTCAGTCTCTTGATTAAGATAACAGAGAGGCTCGGTGTTTTTGTTTATTAACTAACAATGAAAGGTGTCATGCTTGTTGAAAGCGACGGTTTTGCTGTTAGATGTATGAAATGATAAGATAACGCCCTGCACAAATTTGCTGACTGCAAGTGCTGGATGGATATTGTCCCTCTTCCTTCAGTGCCACACATGTGTTTGACACAGCTCCTCCTCTCCTCTACAGATCTCGTGAAACTTGGGTCGTGATCAGTAAGAGAGTGAGCGGCTGCACTATGAAGACGCTTTTTGTCGTGCAACCAAACTGAATTAATCTTTATATTAGGATTAAAGATTAAGGATTCTCTATTTCAGCGCAATCACAATGGTGCGGGATGGAGGTTTTTTCCACGTAGGATCGGTATTCGGCAAAGCTTACGTAGAGTGTGGCTGGTATGCTGCTGAGCGTTAGATTGAGTGCGTATAAGATACATTAATTGCATGTGTACAACTGAAATAAATAGATATAATTATAAAGTGAATTGTATTATAATTAATATCATCATTTAATAATTTAATATGGGTGGTATGCTGCTGCTAAGCATCAGATTGAGTGTGTATAAAAATTAAATAACTGAATGTGGATAAAAATTAAATCATTGGATGTGTATAAGATAAATTAAATAACTGGATGTGGATAAACTGAATTAAGTAGTTGGATGTGTATTAAAGGAATCATTAGACATACTTAAATAATCACGATAATAAAGTTAATAACTATATTAATAATAATAATATCATATTAATGATAATAATATAATAAGGGTAAGGCAGGAAATCAAGGAGGGGCCGGAAATCAAGAGGGGCCAGAAATCGAGGGAGACCGGAAATCAAGGGAGGCCGGAAATGGGGAGGGTCATTAATCACCCGTCAATTAAAAAGTGACAGAACATTATATCCTTATGTCTCTGTCAGCCTATTGTTATTCAATGTGAAAAATGCTATGGAATACTTGTTGGCTGATATTTCAAATTGTTGGTTTGTCTGGTGACCACCACAATTAATACATCTAGTTCTGACTCACAACAGTAAGATAGTTAAGTTGGGTGTGACATAAGTTTGACTTCTGAATCAAATGGAACAGTATTAATGAGCCTTATTCATAGAAACTTATTTTTTTCCACACAGCATTTTACTTTTAGTTCTGTTATTGCAAATGTATGCTTATATCTTCAATAACAAATTATTTCCAATGTAAGGGTTCAATGTAAAACTTAAATAGAAAACAGCTGCGAAGTCACACTCACAGTCTGCTATTGTTTTACTGTAGCTTAGTTACTTAGTAGCGTAATAACTATGTCTTGAGGCATTGTGATTATTTTAAAGTGTTTTGAAAATGACCCAATGTCCTCTCTATTTGCCATGGAAAGAAGTTTACTTTATTTTGAAAGAAATAATAAACCACTTAAGAATAAGAATAAGAATTAATTTATAATTTTTTTTTATTTTATTTTTTATAAATCTATATTGGGATGCACACATAACAAATGATAAAGTTACAAATGCAGTTTTTATTTCCTTCTTTGTTTCCCATTTAATTATCAACAAAATCTTCAAACTAAATGTAATGTGAATTGTAAATGAAAGGAAAATATCGAAATGAGCTCAGCATTCAAGAGCCATTTATCAATTCATTTTTGTAAAATCTGATTTATTGCATCATCATGCACTGATTGCTTGTGAATGTATCTGACCCACCTTCATACTGGTGCTATAATGTGCTGAAGTAAATGCAGTTTCTTCAGGAAATGTCTACTAGTGTCAAAATCAGTGAAAATGCAGCAAAGTGTGAAAGAAACAAAATGTTTTTTACATTTATCTCTGCAGCTCCAAGTCTTATGTATAGATCAGTTATTGCAAACAAATTGTCTGTGACACCCTGGTTATGCTCTGAAATCAGGTCCACACAAATATTGAAGACATCTTCATCACATGGAAAGTCTTTGAAAACACAGTTTTCCAAGCAGGTTTCAACCCAGTACAGATCTGTGCTCTGCAGCTAGTCTCTGGTTCCCTATACCCGAGGTACTGTGTACATGATGGATGGAGGTCCAAAAGGAGTTTGTGAATTGTGTGCTGGACATGTCCCGTGATTGTTCTAAGCTGAAGCAACTTCGTTTTGTTCTTTCAAGGGGGAAAAAAAGTATCTATCTAAAAACAGGCAAATAGACTACAAGCAACTATCCAGACATATAATCAGTAGAATATTTAAAACATGATACGTATTTAGTACCATACTCAGAAAAGAAGTCTTTGTATTAGTATCACTTGAAAACATTAATGAATGCTATAAACAGTATACTGTAGGTAAGACAGCATAGTCAGAACAGATCAAAGCAAGCTCACCTGTATTGTGTGGAGAAAACAGAACTGAATTAGGGCTTTGTCCAAGAAGTTGTCTGAGAAGTGTCCATCTGCTTTCCGTTTGTCAAAGAGGCCCAATTCAGAACTGGACACATTCACTTTGCAGGATCAGCCACCATCTTTCAATTCGCTGATTTCCAGTACCAAATATTACATTATCTCTTTCAAGTTGATCTTCTGTAAAATGCAAAAATCTTTGCACATCAGCCACATGAACATTTTCTGTCCCTAAATCCAGTCTTAGTCTTTCAGGACAACCATCAGTCTTCGTACTATTTACCTTCATTCTCAATTATTTCAAAGGATGACAAGACAATATCTTAGGCGTTGAAGAATGGCAACTAAGAATCCTTTCCAATGTCCTCTTGCTTAGAATAATCCCATGAACGTCGGCCAGCAAAGCAGGGAGTTCATGATTTGTTAAACAAAGTCACAAATGCTCTTTAATATGTTCACAATCCATTGAAAATGGGGAAAAAAATTCCAGTTGGCTAAACAGATCAAACTGGTCTCTGTCTATATCTCATCCTAAAAAAGAGTACAAATGAGAAACTTCGAAGTGCTGTAAAAAAAACCACCTAGGTTTCTCACAGCTGAAGTAAAGGTGGGGATATGGGACCAAGGCTTGGCTCAGCTAGTCCAGGGACAGAACCGGGTCAGGCAACAATGGCAGGCATTCAGGTCAAACAAGATTCAGGCAAAACAGGCAGGTAGTCAGATCAAGCAGGAAAAATAGGCAATTCAGGGGTCAGGCTGGCTCAGAAGATCTGGATGCAAAATTGGGTTAGATCAACAGGTCACACAAAAACAAATAACGCTGAACTAGACTCACCAATCGGCACAGAATAATCTGGCCCTGAGCAATGGACAGACGCAGACATAAATAGGGGAGTGAACAGGGGAACGGAGTAGAAAACGAATTACTGCCAACAGGTGGAAATAATCAAAGGAAGGGTGGTGACTCAAAATAACCCGAACTGATAGGTTGGTGACTGGTGGCTGAAAGGTGAACAGATCTGACTGGTTGGTGACTGGTGACAGGGGAGTGACAAAGCTGATTGGGTAGTGGCTGCGATGTGCTGACTGATTAATGGCTGATGAATGAGAACAGAACAGGACTGGCTGGTGATTGAGATGTGAAGTGAGCTGGCTGATTACTGGCAGGTGAACTGAGCTGACTAAATGCTGGCTGATGAACCGGTTAAATACAGCAAAGATCAAAAATAAAAACAATGCAAAACCCAAATCGTGACAGTCCAACACATCATCAACTGCCACAGCAAGCCCACGAGAGAGGACTTGGTCTAGCGTGTGTCCATGTTGATGAGTAGGGCAGGTAACTGACTGAGTAAAATCCAGTGAATCCAAAAGAGCAATAAAGTCAGTCGCCATCTGATCGGAGGGGTAGCCCACATGGATGTTTGAAGGTTGGCGCACGCAACTCATCCATTGCAGCATCAGTGAATTCACTGATGCTGCAATGGATGAGTTGTGTGCGCTGATGCTACACTGTATTTTGCTGAATTACTTACACCTGGCTTGATTTAGCCACGTTTCCTGAACCTGGATTGGGCCTCGAGAAACGGATAAAGTTTAGACGCATTGATCAAACTAGTTTATATGGAGGACTCACTGACATATTCAAACAATAAAGAAAGAAATATACACAGCGATAAATACATGCTCAATAAATATATAAGCCTAAAATAAATACACAATACAGCAAATAAATAAATGTAAGCATGAATTCAATTATAAAATGAGACGTAAATGTTAATCTCTTTTAATTATCTTATTTATTTAACCCTTTGTTAAATAATCCAATCTATATATTTTTCATTATGTCAACTTTGTTTATTAATTACTTAGTTTTTAAATGTATTGCTGTAATTCCAGACTTTATTATCTGTCGTGTGGATGCTCTTAGTGTGCGTGTGTTTCACATGGACCCAGATGACATCAGGTGTCGTGCCAACTAGTTTTCCCGACAGACACTACAGCCCCATACCGCGGTGAAGTGAGTTTCAAATTGAATATTCGATATTCATGCTCCGCAGCTTCAGCAATGTCTGCCTCCTATTCATTCTGGGACTGCCGCTCTCTCTGCTTGCGCTTTCCAAAACCAAACACTCTTGAGAAACACAAATTAATAACTTTCATGCCTAGTTAACCCGTGACCCAAAACTATAGACAAATCATTTTAATAGACTAGATTATAAGAAACACAAATTTTTATCCCATTTTAAAACAATTCGTATTTTATATGAAATTTTATTATCAAAATTCACATTTGAACATGAATAGTTTACAGGTCATGTGATCAATTTACACCAAAATTGTCTTAAATCATCCTACTAGACTTGACACATGAGACGCACTCCTTTTTTATCTCATTTAAAGCATTTTCTATTTGAATTAATTTTTATTATGAAAATTCACATGTGAATTTCAATAGCTAATTGATTGGATTTATCAGGATTAATGGATAAATATAGTTGAGTGTCCTCAGCATAACAGTGGAAATGAATCCCATGCTGTCTGATAATTTTACCAATCAGAAGCATATACATAGTAAAGAGAATTGGGCCAAAGACTGAACCCTGTGGTACTCCACAAGTGACCCTAGAGTTTGAAGAAGATTTATCATTAACATGAACAAACTGGAATCTGTCAGATAAGAGTTAATCCAGCCTAATGCTTTTCCCTTAATTCCCACATTATGTTCAAGTCTTTCTAGGCTAGGCAAGGCAAATTTAGCTGTATTGTGACGACCCAGGTACTGGGACTGACTCGACTCTCAATTTACCACACCTGTTCAGACTCCACCCTGCCTACAATCACCTCCACTGGTTCCACCTGTCTCCACCTGCATATAAGCTCCTCACAAGTCAGTCTCCAGTGCCAGAACGTCTCGAGCCAACCCGGTGAGAACTTCCAGCAATTATTATCGAACTGCCTGCCTGTCTGTTGCCCGACCTGTCTTTGCCTTCGTTTCTGAGCCAGCCTTGCCCTCTTCTGGATTATGTCTGCCCGCCTGAGCCCTGCTGTGTCAGCCTCTGGACCCCGGATTGCCCTCCTGTGTTTCTGACCCCGCTAGCCCGTGAGTACTGGAACCTGCCTGTCCCTTTAATCAGTCTGTGTTTTGTGGATACTGGACCTGGGGAACTGGACCTGGACCCTTCTTTGATTTCCTCTTGGATTTGTCGCTGGATGTATTGGCCTCCCCGTGATCGGAGTCTGACTGCCCCTGGACTACGCCCCCGGATTTCCCTGTCGCTCGGCTTCCGCCTCGCTCTGGAGCAGGGACTCCTAAAGAAGTCAACTCCCTGTCAGGTTAGTGACCAAGCCTTTAGCTCATCCTCTCTACTGCCTCCGCTGGTCACTAACCCGTCTCTATCCTTCCAGGAGTTGCCGGCCCGTAAGCACGAGCAGCGCGTCCCGAAAGCCTGCGCTTCCCCGTTTTTTCAATAAAATCGGCTCAAGAGCCACTGACGTGTTTCGGGTTGTCTTTGGGTCCGCCCATAATCCTCACATGTATAGCATATTTCAGCACAAAGACAATGCAAAGTGCTTTACATGACTAAAACATAGGAAAATAAAAACAGAATAAATGCAATTTGGAATAAAATGTAGAAAAATTTAAACAGATAAAAACTGGGAAATGAAAACTAAAGGCAAATATTAAAAACAGTTTGATTACAAACTTGAATTAATTATAGTTCAGTTAACAGTTTAACTAGAGCAGTCGAAGGCAATCCTAAACAAATGTGTTTTTAATCTTAATTTAAAAGAACTCTTTCAAAAGAGCTTTCACCACTTTTGAAATTTTCTGGACGTTCGTTCCAGATAAGTGGAGCATATGAACTGAATGCTGGTACTCCTTGTTTGGTTCTGGTTTTAAAGTCTATTCTCTGAGATACAGGAAGCCAGTGCAAGGACTTAAGAACCGGGATGATGTGTTCTACTTTCTTAGTCTAGACGTGGGCAGCAGCGTTCAGGATCAAATGCGGTTTTCCGAATGACTTTTCAGGCAGACGTGTGAAAACACCGTTGCAGTAATCAATTAAATTAAAAATAAATGCATAGACTAGTTTTTCCACATGTCAAGTGTTGAGTTTTCTCTTAACACTTAAAGTTGGTTGAGAGAAAACAGATAAAGTAAATGGATCAATGAAACACATTGTGCACAGACTGAAGACCCTTTGCAAAGAACTTTGGTTAAGGTTCAGAGGAAATTTTTACAGAAGTTTCACAAGTCCCTTTTTGAACAACTGCGTATGCGCAAGACCATCTTAACTTGCTCTTCCGCTCCTCAGTGGGATCTCGTAAAACAAAATCTCCCAAAACCACTCTGGTCTTATTTCTTTCTGTTGAGCCATTCCTCTCATTCTCATAAACTTGTATGCAGTTTGCTTCTTGCAACTGTCAGCCATGTTTAAGGTATTTGAACCGATAGAGGAGCAATCAAAAGTTACCAGACAACTTCAGTTGCTTCAGCTAGGAACCACTGATCAGGCCCGGAGTCTGGGTGTAGTGATGGACTCAGACCTGAACCTCCAAAAGCATCCAAAGGACAATTACAAAGTCGGCCTTCTATTCCCCGAAGAACATTTCCAATATTAAAGGACTAATGTCTCAACACAAGTCTGTGCACAATGTGTTTCATTGATCCATTTAGTTTATTTGTTTTCTCTCAACCAACTTTAAGTGTTGAGAGAAAACTCAACACTTGACATGACATGTGCTACATGTCATGCCTCCTTCCACGTAGGAAGAGGAAAAATATATCAGTAATTTATAATTATAATAATGTGTCAATAATATAGCATTATTTTAACAGATTATGTATTGTGATCTTCCTCTTTGGTGAGGATCTCTTTTGCCTGTTGAAAAACGCTTATCATTTTATATGTTAGTTCACATATATAATCCAATCTTTGGTCGGTGGGTTCAGGGCATCTCCTTACTGCATCTGTCATTTACAGATGCAGTAGTAAAATTCTCCCAATCCCAATTTTTAATCTCCCTTTTGCAACATGCAAACAACCTTTTCTTTTCATCAATCTTGTACATTTTCCACTACATCCACAACCAACTTCTCACAACTTTCGACATTTAGCTTGCCATAAAATTTCTACTGTTTCACCCATTTCTTCAGACTGATCTCATTGTCAGTTTTCTGCAAAACATAAACTTAGCGCCTCCTTTCAACTTTGCAGTCCTCCGAGTTTGTACCCTACTTATTGCTCAAAAATCGTTCGACCCAGAAATAAACGAGATTAACAGTTAACATTTATATACACACACATTCATGTATGTGCATAGGGCTACACAAAATAACAATAAACACTTAAAGACAAAATAACAATAAAGACACACATTCCCATAGTACGCTCACACAGACATACAGTCGGGTTCCCGAACCCTCTCTTATATCTTGAAACTAAGAATCAAACTAGATTTCCCTGAATCTCTGTAGCACCCAATTATAAGCCACTTGGACTCCCAGAGCCACATAGTCGAGATTAATTAATGGGTTCCCAGAACCCCCCTATAGTCAACTATAACAGAGACATCCCAGATGTCCTATGGGTCTATAGGCCAGTTGGACACGTACAATCCCTTGTGAGGAATGGCAAGGCAAGTTTATTTATCTTGCATATTTCAGTAAAAAGACATTTCAAAAAGCTGTACATAAACAGAAGGTTTATGTACAGAAGGTGACAGATTGATCCTGGCAACAATCTCGTAAGATTCATCTGGGACTGAACTTCCCAGATTCTGCACGGAGTTTCAGGCGCTTTGTGGTAAGGCAAACCTGGTCCCCCAGCTGAAATGAAGGTCCAGAGTAATGTTAGCGATTATGTTGTTTAACATACTAGGCATTTGATCTGAAAATGACAGCTCTATGTTTAATTCAATCCAGCTGACATCAAGGAAAATGTTTACATGGTGCCCTGTTAGAACAGATTTTTATGCTTTAGGATGGATTTTTATACCTTAATCAAAAACTCAGTTTTAGCAAATACTAATAAGATATAATTTTACATATTTAGTTAAAACGGATTCAATTCTAACAATTAGTTTTATCAGTGTACCTAACTTCCTATAATCATACCACTTTCTTTCGTTCTGCTTAAAAGAAATGTCATCACTCAAATCTGTCAGTGCAGTTATGTCAAAAGCTGTTTGAATATGATTATTAATTATAATTTGGTGTTATAATTTTAATAATAGGTTATTCAAACTCAAATAGAAGCCATAACAAAATATGACTCAAATGGTGGTGATACCAGCAGTAAGCTTGTAATCATTTATAACACTGACAACAGCCAGATGCATGTCTCACTCCGCCTAGCTCCACTCACATACATCTGGGACACCGCCATAGGAATTGCCTTTATTGAAGGCTGGGGCTTATCAAAAATTCTTGCATATGATTGGATAAGCCACTTGTCTGTCATCTTTATCGACGTGCTATTTCAACCACTCACACCGAAGCTAACCCGTGACACTGATGAGAGCGACGCAGGGGGAAAAAAACTATTTTTTATGTGTTTGCGGCTGAGCTGACAGGAAGGGGGGGAGACAGGCGGCAAAGCGCCGCGGGTCGCAGTCGATCCCGGGCCGACCGCGTTGAGGACTAAAGCCATCCTAATATGGTTCGCGGTAACCGCTAACGGTTAGCGGCTAACCGCTGGCCAAATCCGGTCGGGAGAAGGGCGAAAACATGGTTTCCACCAACAAAAGCCTTCAGAGGCGTTCTCTGATGTTCTTTTAATGAAACAATATCAGATAGATTGGACAACACAGAAGAAATAGCAGCATCAATGCTAACGCTTGCTTTCTCGATGCGAGCCGCCAATGTTGTTGGAATCTCACGGTCGCTTCTCCGCTACGTCACATCCAGGAAACACCCGCCCTGCGTCCTGATTGGCCAGACCAAAAATTTGGTTGGGGAAATCCCTTGCAATGGGCGACGTCCCAGATGTATGTGAGTGGAGCTAGGCGGAGCGAGACATGCATCTGGCTGTTGTCAGGTTAATGAGAACCCCAATGTAACTGCAATTAGAGTTTAAACCTTTACTTCTTATCACCAATCCAATGATTGTGTCTCTGTTTTAATGTCAGGTGTTAACACAAAATCACCTTGCGTGATGCGTAAGGGGAGGTCTTAATGACGTAACCAAAGCTTACGTTGATGTGGGGTGGTACCTTGATCAGAGAGGCGGCCTGGATGAGGAGTTTAAAGGAGGACTGCGAACTGAGGTTCACAAAAAGATTTATTTGTGTTATCTCGGGAAGTCCTAGAGCGCTCCGAGTTCGCGGGCGTTCTGAATGTGCTTCGGTGGACGCATGTGTCGGACAGCGGGGAACAGGAGGGGAAGTCCCTTTGCTTTTCTCGATCTCTGGGCGTTCAGACGCTTTGTTCGGTCAAAACAAAAGCGTGGTCCTCTTTTGATCACCGGGAGATAAAATGGCTCTCAGTCTTCGATCAAAGTGGGTTTAAAAGTACTTTTTAGAGTCGACCTCCTGCATCAGCAGTGCAGGGTTGGAGTTGCTTCAGTAAATCTTCGGTTCAGCAAAGAACTATCAAGCACGTGGCGTGTGTGGGTTGAAACCCACGGAGTGAAACAGCTGTGTGCCTTCCCGTACTGGCGGAGCGCCAAGAAGAAGGCAGAACGCTTGTGCGGTCGGGTTAAATAGTTATCACCATAGCAACCTTATCTCGGTCGGTGACCATTTTGACCGTGTTGCATGATGGGAGTTGGTGGCCATTTTGACCACATTGCATCATGGGAATTGCAGTCTGTCACGTCCTGAAATGGCGTTAAAGCACATACTGCGCATGTTTTACATTTATCGTTGAGTTTAATTTTTGTCTCAAAATCCTTCTTGAATTATATCTTCATGTAAGTAAAATGAGAAAATGGAAGCTAAATTGTTTCTTGAAAGACATATCTTTAACCAATCTGTATAATCTGATCCAATCTTTATAATCAGATTGAATTTGACTTTGGAAAGTGCCTTGAGATGACATGTATCATGAATTGGTACTACATAAATAAAATGTAATTGAATTTATGCTGCAGTGTTTTCCAGGAAAGAAAGAACAGAACAGTTGTAAAACAGCAAGTGAACAGGGTTGATCAATAACTTTATTTGCATTTAATAAAAAAACAGAGACAAATAAAGGCACAGCTTTGAAGGGACCTGGCCAATGTTTTTGTCTCTTCAGTACCTGGAATATTTTAATGATCTGAGTTCACTGAGCTCCATAGTGATGTAGTCAAACACATTTATCTTTACCGAGTTCTCCTTTTCGTTTTACTCTAAACAGAACCTTTAAGGTTTTGGTACTGCTTTCAGTTGGGCATTTGATAAGAGGAGTCATCAGATTTGTTTCTTTGTCAAGGGCATGTAGAAAGTTAATGTTAAAGTGGTTACACTCAATAAAGGCTAGAGTCCCTTTATCAGTTTCTGACAACCATCCCTTGCAAACATAAGATATCCATACACCAGGAACCTCCCATGTTTTCATGTCTAGGATGTTCCACTCCCTTTTCATGCTTATGCAAACATCTAAGTTTGCATACCAACATCCAGCTGCTGAAAGAACCCCCCATTCACAGCACTTTTTAAACTTTTTCACAATTTATTAGACAACTACAAATTTTCAAAGAACATAACTGCAAAGCAGGAAGAATAGGCATATGTTTAATTCTTTCCCCCGAAACATAGCAAAGAAGGGGAACACATGTTTCTATTGAATTGGCCCCTTATTGGCCTCTTACAGATTTTCTTTCTTCTGATTCACGTAAATGTTTTGGATCATCATATAAATCTAAATATCAGACCGAGCTAGCCAGAAAAAAAATCATTCAAAAAAGGTTTTACAGTGTTGAAAAAATTCAATATGGAGATTAGGCAGGCAGGAGGAACAGCACAGTGGGTTGAAGAGGAGGATCTAAAATGTAAATGTAAAGGGGATCAGACAAGTACACAACAGCGAGGTTGTGGATGGCCTTGAATGTAGTTAGCCATTAGGTCCACCTGTTAGGTCCACCTTCTAACAGGACAACAACTCTAATGGCTCTTTTCTTTCAGAACCTGCTTGACTCTACTTGACTTTAGACAGTTTGGGTTGTTTTCAATTGTGATCAAGATTGCAAGAGAATATAGAAATGTTTGTGAAAAAATGCAAGGGCTGGCTATGAATGCTTCTTCAATGGGTTGTAGCTACTCCTCTTCAGCTGTTTTCTGTGCTGGTGGTCCCTCAATTTCCTCTGACATCCTGAAATCCCTTTTCCTACATGAAATATGCATCTAAACAATTTTCTATACTGCATACTTTGTTATTGGAGTATTGTATAAGTAAGCACATCCTGAGCATTATACAATCCAGAGTCTAATTCCTTCTATGTGTACACATACCAGGCAAATAAAGCTTATCCTGATTCTGATTAATTCAATGTGAAACCGGCAACTCTTTCAATTATCCTTGAAATATCCTTGTAATCACTATAAAAATATCTAAATCACAGTACAACTTTTACAAACTTTCTCCAAGCCATGTTATCACATCACACAAAGAGCAAAACCATAGTCTTTATCATTTATTTACATTTTTATAACAGCAGCGCTGAACCTTTTAACTAATCAAGAGCTTTTTAAAGGACCACCATACAGGAAATGTGTCCAGTGAAAGCCCACAAGGATGTATATGGGATGTGAATAAGTTGAGTGAGTTCATTGAGGTTGCAAAAATTCAGGTAGGAGTGTTGGTCACCTGTTCTTTGATAGGCTGTGGGCCAGAATCTGTACCATGACTTTTCGTATGAACTGTCAGGGGGCAACTTTCTTCCACTGGGATATGTTGCTACACATAGCAATGATCTCAACACACCAATGTTCCCACGTTTTCACTTGCACATTAATAAGTTATAGCCGACAAAAAAACTAAACTGTGGCGCACCGGTCCAAGAGGTCACGTGATTCGTTTTTGCTGCTCAGCCAATCAGATCGCTGTATTGTCAGCTGAGCACGTTCAATCACGTCATCTTGGCTGCGCCCGTAAGATGTTGTAAACATTTGTTTCCAGACGAAAAAGTCAAATAATAGCGTTTTGTGGCGCCAGTTGGAAAAGATCTTTATGGCAAGGAGAGAGAAATAGCCCAGTCCATCCATCATTCATTTTCTAACACGCTTATCCCTGCTGGGGGGGTTGCTGGTGTCTATCTCCAGCTGTCAATGGGCGAGAGGCGGGGTACAACGTGGACAGGTAGCCAGTCCATAGCAGGGCAGAAATAGCCAGACTTTTGCCCAATTTACTGTAATATCACCAAGACCTGCTGCGCTAGGATAGCACAGGCGACAGGTGTCGTTGTACCAAACGACTTATCCACGGCAGAATTTGTATCCCCTGCGTCGGGAGAGTGTTTGAAATCAATAAAACTTTTAACCTCCATTTTTGTGAAGTCTAAATATTTTTAAACATCACATTCTAATAAAATCAAATAGATTTTTGTAAACTCCTAATACATTGTTCTATTTTTAAAAGCGACATATCTCGTTTTCTTAATATGGTTAATATCTCTATATGGTTCTTGGTTGAATTAAAATCTTATTAAATCTGATAATTTTGGCTGTACCTTTATTCAGTGTTCATTTGATCACACGTGAAATCTGCTTTATGTGATCCATTCATACGGGTCTAGCTACCAAAAAATAAAAATAAAAAAGACAATCTAATAACATAAAGCTAATATTTTCGTGACACATCTGGAAATGACTACTAAGCCGTTTTCTTTCTCATAACGTGTTATATTGAGTGATCAATTGAGTTTTAACCGACATAGCAATCCCTTATGATCGCACTAACAAGTGTTACATTTTCAGTTTTTTCACACTAACTGAACGATAATGTAACGACACCATTGCTATATTTCGTTAAGAAAAGTAAAACATCTTCATTTCCACGCTTAATAGGTTGGAAATGAGGCGGAATTGACTGGATTCATTCTTCCAGCTGAATGCGCTCTCGGCGCAGGGAATACAAATTCTGCCGGGGATAAGTCGTTTGGCTGTGCTCTTAGCGCAGCAGGTCTCGGGCAAATTGGGCAAAAGTCTGGGCTATTTCTGCCCTGCGATGGACTGGCGACATGTCCATGTTGTACCCCACCTTTCGCCCATTGACAGCTGGAGATCGGCACCGGCACCCCTCACGAACCCAGCAGGGATAAGCGTGTTAGAAAATGAATGATGGATGGACTGGGCTATTTCTTTTTTTCTTGCCATCAAGATCTTTGCCAACTGGCGCCAGAAAATGCTATTATTGGGCTTTCTTCGTCTGAAAATAAATGTTTACCACTCTTTACAGGCGCAGCCATGATGAACGGTTGAACGTGCTCAGCTGACAATACAGCGATCTGATTGGCTGAGCAGCAAAAAAAGAATCACGTGACCTCTTGGACCGCAGCGCCACAGTTTAGATTTTTTTATCGCCTATAACTTATTAATGTGCAAGTGAAAACGTGGGAACATTGGTGTTTTGAGATCACTGCTATGTGTAGCAACTTATCCCGGTGGAAGAAAGTTGCCCCCTGACAGTTCATACAAAAAGTCATCCTACAGATTCTGGCCCACGGCCTATATCTCCCTAGAGACAATCTCCAGCTTACCTCCGGTGTTTCCAGACCAGATAAAATATAAACTCTCTGCTGGTCTGTTATTTTCCCAGTGTGACTTACCTGGAAAATCTACTAAAAGGAGGTACTGCAAAAACAGTATGAGCCACCATAAAGGGGCCCCTTTGAGGTGGAGAGGCACTGAGGCTATTCCAAGGTCCACTTTGATGATGAAACTTCTTAAGGAGACGTCCTACAGATTCTGGCCCACGGACTATGAGCCATCCATTACTGTTTGAGTTAATAATTGAACAATACCATCCCTGTTTTTACAACCATGTCTTTTCTTTCCAACATTATGTTACAGTAGCTACAGGACTATTATTCACAGTTCTTTTTTATCCCCTGCTAAACATAAAGCGTCAAACAGCTAAACTAAACCAATCTACAGTGACTGAATGCTCTTTTTGACTCACTGAGGTTCTCACTCCACCTGTTCCTAGATTGTACTATCTGTTCTGTATTAGCTATAACATATCAGCTGATAACACCAAGGCTGAAGCCTTTGTGGATAGGACTCCTTTGTCTAATAAGCTTCACAACACCAAAACAGTATTGAACTTTTTTTAACTGATTTTACATATGTGACCTACCTTTTGCCCCTGATCTACTTACTTTGCTGTAGTATCATCAGCTTAGGTGAAGCTGGTGGACTTTTCTTGTTGGCGTTTGATGAAAGACCCAATTCTCTTATTGCATCATCCTTATTAGACTGTTAAATTATCTTTCGGCCAGTAGCATAGAAAATATATGTCAGAGTCTATATCTTTCAGTTTTGTGGGAGGTAATGCTAACATATTGAGCTGAAAGTTGTTAGGAAAAAAACAGATATGACACTTACCTTATTAGACATGTTTTTGGTTTTCTGATTTAAGAGTTTAATCTAGAGGGGTGTCCTAGGTGACCTTTTCTTTACCAATAACTCAATGACTTCTCAAACTGCAGGTCCACAGTGGCCTGCTATCAGATTCCAAAACACAGAGAGAGACTTAGGCTACGTTCACACTGCAGCCTGAAGTGACCCAATTCCGATTTTTTTGCCCATATGCGACCTGTATCTGATCTTTTTATGACAGTCTGAACAACACAGATCAGATTTTTTCAAATGCGACCCAGGCCACTTGAATATGTGGTCCTGAATCCGATACATATCTGATCTTTTCAAATGCGACCTGTGTCTGTACGGCCGGGTCGCATTTATCCGACCTGTACGTCACTGATACTCGACAAACGTCACTATTCTGCGTCCTGCTATGCAGAAGCGGGAAAAAAAAGACGACAGCCATAGCGGACTACAATGAGAAGAGCAGTCAATGGAGGGAAAGCTCCGGTTAGAAAATAAATTAATGACCGCAAAATGCGCAGCAGCATTATAATCCATGTTTACTTCCGCAAACACTGAGGACGCTTGCTACGTGTGCGTCATCGCTTCCTCGAGTGCGCATGCGGGACACTTATGTTGAACACATTCAGTTCACACAGGAGATCACATACAAGTCGCATATATTTGGAAATGTGAACGACCACGCAAAAAAATCAGATTTCACAAAAAAATCTGAATTGAGCATTAAGACCTGCAGTGTGAACGTAGCCTTAGTTTTGTGACAGTGCAGCATTGCCAGTGGTCTTCCGGGTCACTATACCTGAATGTTACCAATCTAGTGCCCATTGTGGCTAAAAGTTACACGGTGCTGCTTTAAACATATTCTGTCATGTTGAGTGAGTGAGGAAGACCTGAAAGCACCTCAGTTCGCAGTCCTCCTTTAAAGCACACAAGCTCTTAGTGTTGTGATGATTAAGGATTGTGATGATTAAGGATTAAAAATCCAGATACACATGCAAGAGCAGTACCAGGAAATCCCCAGGGAACAACAGTACACAGGAAATTGTACTCTCTTGTGAAGAAACATAATTCACAAAGCTTAAAGAGGATTAATGTCTTATCAAAGGAGCACGTAAACTTGTCCAGAAGTGCTGTTTGGAGAATCATAATGGTTTGCCAAAACCCTGCAAGCTAATCCAAGTGTTTAACAGACAGCCTTCCTTATCGGGTCAAGCTGATCCAAGTCATTTGTTAAGATAACAAAGAGTAGAGGAGAGCAAGGTGATTTGTGCCCGTTTTTACTTAAAGTGACTTTAAAGGGGAAGTCCGGTCAACAAGGAAAAATCAGGGGACCATTAGCTATAACTATACGTTTGTGGTTATTTAATGAACTGATCTTTAATCAATAAGAAAATAAAAACATAAATTGTTGTCTGGATCACTGTGTATGGGGGAGGCCATTACTGCCCATATTTGGGCAGTAAGGGCCGTCTGACATCACATCCTGCGACGTGGAAAAGCGGAGCGGCAACAGCATTTCTCCGCTCTTTCCAAGCAAAGTCAATAGGAGCCGTTCTACACAGCTGCGATCATCAACAATTTTTTTCAGATTTCCAGAGGACTTCACCACTGACATTCCCAAGAGCTATTGTTACAACAACAATGCTCACGTGCATGGCCATTGGATGTTCCAACACAACTGGTAAAAGTGGAAAAAACATTTCTTATTTCAACTTTCTGATTCATGAGCTACCGGGCTCGTTGCTGGATTGCCAACTTGAAGAGAACAGATTTGCCATCTAACTTCTGGCCAGAGAGAAAACACGTCATTTGCAGCAACCATTTCGAAGAAGAATGTTTTGAATATGACATGAAAGCGAGGATTTTCGGTAAGTTATTTTTTTATTTAGAATTTTTAATTTAGAATTTGCGGGGATGTTACCGACCAGAGGGGCGGAGGGATACCACATGTGATGTGGTATCCCTCCGCCCCAGCATGTGCTGGAACGCTTTTATATTTTAATATTTATACAATAATTACCACCTGCCCTATTTACTAGGGGGCAAATATAACTCAAGTCACTTCAGCCCGATCTCTCCTCCGCTGCAGCGCCGGTAAAGCCGTGCTGCGGCGGAGCGCGCACACACACACACACGTGCGCGTGTATATATATATATATATCTTGGGGGGCCCGACTGAGTTTGCAGTGGAAATAGGTACGGCTGGATTCCGTCAAAAGTCCGGTTTCTGTCAAGAAACTCTTCTAAAAAAATCCATACCGCTATCAGATGATGATAGCTCCACGGAACTCCCATCACTGTCACTAAGTACTTCATCACTCTCTGCTTCGTACAGAGCACCGGTCGTCGCCATCTTGGAAAATAGTGCGTTGTTGCTCAACAGCGGGTCCGCCGAGTGACGTCAAAAAATGGGAGGTGACAGTACTATTCTTGACCATGATGGATTCCTCCACATAAACATGATTAAATGAAAATTATTCTTAATAAAAAAAACGTATAATTTATTGCACAGTATGTAGTAGTTTTATATTTAAAGTACTTTCAGCAGTTTGAATTCTGATTTTGACCGGACTTTAAAGCAAGACCGTGACAGCAATGCTTCTAATTAAAATATGCATATACATATTTCAGAATGTGGAGCATCTCTGGGAACAATCACTCAGGATCTAATAAAAATTGTGTTTAAGAAATGGCACAACTCGCCACCAGTGCAGGGTAAGTTGTGCCTCTGGAGAGAATCGTTTGGGATAAATTGTGCCATTGACTATTGAAGTAAAAAAACAAAAAACAAATGCATTTTGATTCCAGAAACTGTAATACCATATAAAAGAAGTTGTAGTAGAAAGTTATATTACATCAAAAGCCACTTTTCTACATGCATATTATACCACAAGAGCACCCCAAAGGTCAGTTTTATTAAAAGGAAAATATCATGCTTTAAATCCTTCGTTTTCACATTTAACTCATTCAGCTGTGGTCTATAATATGGAGCTAAAATAGTGACAGCCGACAGCTTGCAGCGACATTGAAAAGACATTTGGCATTGTAAAATCAAACACTGAAAAATGAAACATTGAAAAATCACTTGCAATGACATGGATAAAGAGATTTGGCATTGAAAATTTAGACATTGAAAAGTCAAACAGTGTTAATAAGTAAAAATTCATGATGATATTCTTATTTTATGCTGCAGCCTTTTTCAATGAGAGATGTTTTCACTGTCATTGCAGAGTTCCTTAGCTACGATGTCACGACAAGCTGGCACTGTTTTGCCGTCAGGGGCGAGGCTAAATTGAAGGCCCATGAAGGGGCCTTCTGTTTTTGCCGGTACTCATCATCTACCTGCAGTGAAGTTATGCAAAGCTCCGGTCAAGTACTGCTGCTTGACTAAAAGAATGGGTATTATTTTCATTAATATTATCTTCATTAGCTTATACAGCTAATGATTGTAGTGACATGGAGCTAAACCAGTGACAGCAAGCTCTCACATTGGATGTTTATGTAAAAATATCCCAGCACTTACTTAAAGTATGAGTAAGTGGTGCGGTGCGTTTATTTATTTATTTTTTAGTAATTCAGAATATAATACGATTAAACTGTGTGTGCTTGCTGTGTTATCAACACCTACAATCATCACCAGAGGAGTAACTGTATGGCACAGGTAGAAGCTCTAAGACGAAAAACCACCTTCTCTAACATTTTCAGACACGTGTTCACGGCATTTCCATCAAGGTAAGGTTTAATAAAGTCATATTTAAATCCTATGTGGTTATTATAACTCTTCACAAGCTGCACGACTACACATCTAAGCATTTCTTTCCATTATAGAGAAGCCAGCCTATGAATTTCTGTGGTGCCATTTTGACTGGATACTTTTGCATCTTGGGCACAAAGAAGTCAAAGCAGCAACTCCCTGAGCAATTTAACATAGGAGACAGACAAAAAGTGACCAGAGGGGACAGCTCTGGACATGCAGCCTCTCTGCAGATAACAAACATGGATGAAACTGCACCCGATTCTTAAAAGATGATGTTATAGTCAGGCATTACACGGGCTTCCAGGTTTGGCTGTTCTGATGGGTGTGCTGTCTCAGCTTTTTTTCCTGTTTACCACAGACTAGTTGAACTCTAAAGAGGTTGCTATTGACCCATTAGTCTTATCTGATCACAAAGCTATTTCTATAGAACTAAATTTCAATAAATTGTGTACTAATAAAATAAATAACTATTGGAAAATAAATAAATGTCTATTAGAAGATGAATATTTCACCAAGGAGGCTGGTGACATTATTATAAAATCCTGGAGACAAGCATGTGCGAATGGGAATGTGGGACTTAGTTGGGAACTAATGAAATTTGAAATCAAGAATCTGGCTTTTCATATAGGAAAAACAAAGCCAAAATTAAACATAAAAATGAACTTAAAATTATCACAGATATACTGAATCTTTCCAAACAGCCAGACCTTTCATCACAGTAAATGACTGAATTATCAAAATTACAGATACAATTACATAAAATATATATTGTAGCAGCTCCCCAGCACTTGAATTACTCAGCCAGTCTCAACGGGTGAGTTTAGCATTTTATTTTCTTTGATGAAGATCCACCACGATCATCACAGTCACCACAGTTACCTCAGTCACTGTGAAAACTAAAACATATACAAATATTAGAATACAAAATATAAACTTACAATACAAACGACAAAACAAAACGTACCTCACTGCTTTCACTGGGGAACACTAAGTGTGGATTTCTTTGTGCCAACCATCTTGACAATTGAAGTCATTCGTTGACACAATGATTCTACCAGCTTTTATCGGGCCTGCCCTCATTATATACAGTAGCCCATAAGGTACATAAAAATGTACACTTTGTACATTACAAACTGCAAATACCATTAAGCAAAACAAAATATAAACCACCAACAATGCTAATCAAAACAGACAATTCATAAACGTCATAAACAATCTGTGACATTCTTAATTTAGAAAATTCACTTTGAATAATTTACTTTAAATAGTCTACAAATTTAAATTATTTAGGCAATTTATTTTAAATAGCTCACTATCCATTACATGTATGAAGAGAAAGCTAAAGGTGCATTCATGAGATCAAGGCTGAGTGGATAGAACAACGTCAACGCTCAAAGTCAGACTTTTTTTTTTTTTGTTACGCACTAACTCAGTAAACAGGCCATATAGACCAGTTCATTGTTATTGTTTTAATCCGGGTATTTCACGCATGCGCGCCGGACTGGTTGGCAAAAGGCGAACACAATGGCGGACGCAAGTAAACGACGAGTTCTCGACGTATTTTTCTTCCTTAGATAACGTATCAGAAGATCGTATCAGAAGAAGTAAATTGATGGTTGATGGTATCAGATTGCCAGAGCCGTCCAGCAAAAGCCTGAAGGGATGGAGCGAGTCTGTGAAATGCTGGCCAAGTGTTCCGTACAGCGACATATACAGCTACCTTATAAACACGGCAGGCCAGTACGGACGAGAGAGCATGAATCCATGAAACCACTGGACGGCTACAATTATTTTATATCAAGACATAGGCACCAGCAACCCCCGTGACCCCATGAGGGATTAAGCGGGTCAGAAAATGGATGGATGGATGGATGTTCAGACATGTTTGTGTAACATACGAAAGCGGAGTCGGACACAGACAGCGCCTCAGCAAAGAGGAAGACCCGCCACCGGTAGGTTAAAAAAAAAAAAGCATTGTTCACTAAGGATTATTTTGGCGTTTTTGTCTTATTAATCCTTTTCACAGACTCATGCCAGAGGGTTTGCATACATTGTACATGTACGTATATTATTATGAAACAAACGTTTACGTCTTGACTTAAGTATATATCCTCATTTTTATTTATATAATTATTTAAGTAGAACAATGACCAGTGCAAAATTAAATTGTATTTACTGGAGATGAAGTGTAGACTGCAAATTCTGTCGTGGTATGATGGCTCCCACAGTCGATTGGGATTGTCTGCCTGCATCCTTTTCAATTAAATTATCCATTTCTTTCTTCTTTCTTCGTCCTTCGGTAAACGAAAGAAACATACAGACTATTTGGAATGCCTCTGTGTGCAACCGGGAGCACAACAAGTGGTAGGCATTGTTTAGATTCCAAAAATAAACTAACTAAAAGTACGTTCTAATGTACCCGTTTTGTCACGGTGGTAGACGAGAACAGTACTGCTTTTGCCTACCATCGTGACCCCGATGTAGTGCGGATGTAGCTCATGACGTCACGCGTGAAATGGTCTATAGTGAAGCTTAAAAGTATAATGTTCTCGCCTCAAACGTTCTGAAAACAGACTTTTGAAGAACAGCAGCAGAAAAAGGAATTTTCTGCTGCTGTTTCTGCCCCCCCGACATCGTTTCCAACATTACCAGCTGCAGTCAGACGGACCAAGTGGAAAAAGACGAAGTAAAAAAAATACGAATGCTTTAAAAATGTTGAGGTGTAGATCAGTATGAAACAAAAATAAAAACATCTTTTAAAAATGTTGGTGTGAATAAATATATGAAATATATGAATATGAAACAATAAAAAGGGTTGCGGTGGAAATCCGGAACAAAAAAGCCCCACTTGCAATAAATACACAAACACAAATTAAAGACTTCAAGAAAAATGTATAACAGAAAATAAGTGGGTTAAAAATATACAGCATAAAAGCAAGAAGAAAAGTAAATATTAAAGTGGAAGTTTAATATTTAGGCCAACTAATAATTACAGTTCTTTTGAACATTTAACCCTCAGTTTCCCTCATCCAAACTGCAAAGCAATAAAACCTCTTCTGTTTGTTGTTTTGTATCGTCCACCAGGCCCTTACACTCAGTTTTTGGATGAGTTGTCAGATTTCTTATCTGATTTGGTGTTAAATACTGATAAGGCTATTATAGTGGGTGATTTTAACATCCATGTTGACACTGAATGTGATAACCTTAGTGTAGCCTTTAAAACTATCCTAGATTCAATTGGTTTTGCTCAAAATGTGCATAAACCGACGCACTCTCGGCTCCATACTTTAGACCTTGTGCTGACATATGGCATTGATTGTGAAGAATTAACAGTATTTCCTCACAACCCTGTCCTGTCTGATCATTTTTTAATAACATTTGAGTTTAATCTAACTGAATTCTCCACCCCCAAAAGAGGGTTCCATTATAGTAGATTTTTATCGGATAATGCTGTATCAAAACTTAAAGAGTCTGTCCCCTTCTTAATATCCTCAGTATTGCAGAAATGCCCTGTAGATGGCAGCATTGCTGTTTCTTCCCATTCACAAATCGATACCTTTGCTAACAATGTGACTTCCTCATTGCGTTCTGCATTAGACAATGTAGCTCCCTTGAAAAAGAAGGTGATTATTCACAGGAAGCTGGCTCCTTGGTTTAATTCAGAGCTGCGTTCATTGAAGCACAATGTTAGGAAATTGGAGAGAAAATGGCGCTCTACACACCAAGAGGAATCCTACTTAATCTGGAGGGACAGACTATTGTTGTATAACAAGACCCTCCGCAGAGTTAGAGCAGCATATTTTTCATCATTAATTGAAGAGAATAAAAATAATCCTAGATTTCTCTTTAGTACAGTTGCCAAACTTACCCAGAGCCACAGCTCTGTTGATCCATCCATTCCCTTAGCTCTCAGTAGTAATGATTTTATGGGATTCTTCATAAATAAAATTGATGCCATTAAAAATAAAATAATTGGCATCCTCCCAAACATGATTACCTCGTCCTCAGTAAGTGAGGCAGCATTGGAGGAATCTTTAGAATCTGCGCAGTGTTTGAACTGTTTAGAAGCAGTAGAGCTTTCTGAGCTATCTAAAATTTTAGCTTCATCTAAACCTTCTACCTGTATGTTAGACCCAATCCCAACCAAGTTGTTTAAGGACATATTCCCTTTGATCAGTGGCACTATTTTAGACATGATTAATCTATCCTTAGTAAATGGATATGTACCACAGGTTTTGAAAGTAGCTGTTATTAAACCTTTACTTAAGAAACCTTCTCTTGATCAAGATGAGTTAGTAAATTACAGACCTATATCTAATCTTCTTTTCTTATCTAAAATTCTTGAGAAAGTAGTTGCTAATCAACTTTGTGAACATTTACAAAGTAATGACCTACTTGAGGAGTTTCAGTCAGGCTTCAGAGCTCATCATAGCACTGAAACAGCTCTGGTGAAGGTCACTAATGATATTCTCATGGCCTCAGATAATGGACTTGTGTCTATACTTGTCCTGTTAGATCTCAGTGCTGCGTTTGATACAGTTGATCACAATATTCTCCTACAAAGACTTGAACATACTGTAGGGATTAAGGGGAAAGCATTAGGCTGGTTTAAATCTTATCTGTCAGACAGATTCCAATTTGTTCATGTTAATAATAAATCTTCCTCAAACTCTAGGGTCACCTGTGGAGTACCACAGGGTTCAGTCCTTGGACCAATTCTCTTTACTATATATATGCTTCCGATAGGCAAAATTATCAGACAGCATGGGATTAATTTCCACTGTTATGCTGATGATACTCAGCTATATTTATCCATAAATCCTGATGAATCCAATCAATTACTTCGACTGCAGTCATGTCTTGATGACATCAAAAGCTGGATGACTTTAAATTTCCTGCATCTAAATTCTGACAAGACCGAAGTTTTAATCTTTGGGCCAGAGTCCACAAAAAATAAACTTCTTAACCAATCACTTAATCTGGGTGGCATTAACCTGGCCTCTGGTAATAAAGTAAAAAATCTTGGTGTTATTTTTGACCAAGACATGTCATTTAAATCCCATATTAAACAGGTTTCCAGAGTTTCCTTTTTTCACCTCCGGAATATCGCCAGAATTAGAAACATTCTGTCCAGGAGTGATGCTGAAAAACTGGTCCATGCATTTGTTACTTCAAGGCTGGACTATTGTAATTCTTTACTATCAGGAATTCCACAAAATGCAGTTCAAAGCCTTCAGCTGATCCAAAATGCTGCAGCAAGAGTTCTGATGAAAATCAACAAGAGGGATCATATTTCTCCAATTTTAGCTTCCCTTCATTGGCTTCCTGTTAAATCAAGAATAGAATTTAAAATTCTTCTTCTAACATATAAAGCCCTTCATAATCAAACTCCATCATATATCAGAGCTCTGATTACCCCGTATGTTCCTAACAGAGCACTTCGCTCTCAGACCGCAGGTCTGCTGGTGGTTCCTAGAGTCTCTAAAAGTAGAATGGGAGGCAGATCCTTTAGCTATCAGGCTCCTCTCCTGTGGAACCAACTCCCAGTTTTGGTCCGTGAGGCAGACACCCTGTCTACTTTTAAGACTAGGCTTAAAACTTTTCTTTTTGACAAAAATTATAACTAGTGACTCATGTTACTCTCAGCTACCTTTATAGTTTTACTGCTATAGGCTTAGGTTACTGGAGTATATCAGGATCTAATTTTCTCACTACATTGAGTTCTACTGTTCTTCAATTATGCATTATGTGTTGTCATTTCTGCTTTAACTTTCTGTTCTCTCTCTTTTCTCTTCATAGTAGGTACACCTGGTCTGGCGTTCTGTTAACTGTGACATCATCCAGAGAAGACGGCTCACCCGCTACTACCATCTAATGTAGAACAGATTACTAGATCAATGTGTGCTTCTGTGCTTTTTTGTTTCTCTTGTTGTGTCTCTGTTCTGTCTTCTGTAACCCCAGTCGGTCGAGGCAGATGACCGTTCATACTGAGCCCGGTTCTGCCGGAGGTTTTTTTTCCCGTTAATGGGTGGTTTTTCTTCCCACTGTCGCTTCATGCTTGCTCAGTATGAGGGATTGCAGCAAAGCCATGTACAATGCAGATGACTCTTCCTGTGGCTCTACGGTTCCCCAGGAGTGAATGCTGCTTGTCGGGACTTTGATGCAATCAACTGGTTTCCTTATATAGGACATTTTTGACCAATCTGTATAATCTGACCCAATCTGTATAATATGATTGAACTTGACTTTGTAAAGTGCCTTGAGATGACATGTTTCATGATTTGGCGCTATATAAATAAAATTGAATTGAATTGAATTGAATTGAAGTTAAAATATAAATTTCTAGATGAATAATTTATCAATTACTGAAAAAATGTCTTCTTTTTATTATTTTGTCACATTTAATGGCACACAAATTCATACTATTTGCTACTTTTTCAAGCAATTTTATATTATTAAGACCTTCATTTATTTCTGTATGTATTTTTAATTATGGCAGGAGTTTTCCTTCATAATGATGGACTCACAAGTGCGTTTAATGAATATTTCATTGATTTATTAGCACCACTCACCTTCTAATTTGAAGAATCATTAAACAAACAGGAATTACCTGCAACACAAACAAGGAGTAATCACACATATATCCAAACCTAATAAAAATAATTTATATATTGACAGCTGGAGACCCATTAGTATTATTAAATAATGAATGTAAATATTTCCCTAATACTTACTGTCATGATTTGTTTACCGAAGGTAGCGTGAGTTTGGCGAGGCGGCCGCCTCGCCAAGATAGCACTGCGGGAAACCCTGATGTTCATACTTTCACTGTGTTAGTCATTGTTTCTACTGCCGTTTTTTCGACTTTTCGTTGCGTTCGTCTGTCTGCTAAGCTCAAAACAACCGCGCCTGGCTTGACGGAGAAACCAGAACAGCTGAGCATCTTTATGACAGTGCACTTTTACTTTCGCCCTCTGGGGGGAGCCTCGCTGGAAAATCAACCCCGGTTGCATAGTATACCTTTAATAGAACAATTAAAGGTATACGAAGAACAATCGGGCTTTCTGCATGGTAGGAGCAGCCACCACAATATCAGACTCATATTGGACATGGCTGATTATAAGCATTTAATATTAGCTGAAAGCGTTATACTATTTATTGATTTCTATAAATCTTTCAACACAGCTGAACGCATATTTATCTTTGTGTAAGTAGTAATATCATTATTAGGTTTTGGTGATACTTTTGAAAAAGCAGTTAAAGTACTCTATAATGGATGCAACAGTTCAATAAAGCTTCACTATTGTACAACACAAATATTTAAAGTTCACCATGGCTTAAAACAAGGGTGCCCAATTTCCCCATTTGTATTTTTGTTAGAAACTCAGGTAATGTCTGCATATATCAAACAAAGCAGTTTTAGAGACATTTCAATCATGGGTACTGAATTTAAAATCTGTCATATAGCTGATGATACGTCTTTGTTTTTAAAAACAAGGATGAAGTTTCAAAAGCAGTAGAGTGTATATATAAATTTTCTTATGTATCTGGTCTAAAAATTAGCCTTCAAAAATCTGTTATTTTTCCCCTTAAAGATTACAATTTAACAAGTAATGCCATCCTACATTGGGCTTTGCAGCTTTTGAAAAACTGTCCTGGCATCAAACCCCAACAGACTGGAGAAGTGGCATCTCTTTTTTTGGGATGATATTAACGTTCTAAAAAAAAATGCAGCAACAAGTTTATAAAAAACATAATCATTGGAAACACTACTCCTTGTGATGAACACTTCTGGGTTTCTATGTATGACGGGATTAACTGGAAAAAGGCATGGTGTGTTGCTGATGCATACTGCATTAATAACAGGATTAAATATGGAGTAAGAGCGCTGTCAAAATAGACTTGTACATAAAAGGACAGTCGTGTGCATATTAGTCAGAAGTTGTGCATAACAAACATTTGTAAACTCATAATAATTGAAATCTCTTTCAAAACATACAACATACAGTTTAAATAGTTACAACTTCAATAACTAATAAATACAAATTTCAAATTTGTGCTTTATTTTTTATGAACACAAACAGCAGTGGCTATTTGAGAATACGGATTTTTTCTTTGAGAGCCCACGGGCTCGTCCCCGCGGCTCTTGGGGGCGTCAGCATTGCGGTGGCTGGGGGATTTCCTCGGGGTCGTCTCTCCTCTTTCCTCAGGGGGGGGTTGTAGATTTCCTGTGAAGGCCCCTCTCGGGCGCACTGCTTTTGTGAATACGAATTCACAACAGTGGCCTGACGTCACGGTTTCCAAGGCTGGTTAATGGAGCACAGAGCGCGAAGATAGGAGCCCGCGCATGCGTACTATATGTTCTTTCAACTTAGTAGCGGAAAGATGACGGACCAGGAAGATCTTTAGCATTTGTAACTTAAGTTTTTATTTCTGTAGTTGATATTTAGACACCTAGCTTTATTGCCTTTTCCGTTAGGTACAGTTAGCGGATATGCTAGAGTGTGTTCCCTGCATTTTCATTCTGGTAAGTTAAAGATGCACGGTTTTATTTTATAGCCTACATTGTTTCTTTCCTTCAGCCGCACATCACATACATGCACATAAATACTAAAACGGCAGCGGGAAAAGGCTCAAATACGTGAGAAACCCGGAGGGTTTAGGGAGGGTTGGCAGTTAACGTTACTAACTACACCTTTGAAACACATAGCAGCTAGTTAAAAGTACATTACATGCGTGAGTGGTTGTTAGCACTAATGGTTAGCAGGTGCCAGAGCGCGTCTGAGCACAGCTTACCTTTGTGTGAATTACTGTGTTCCCACTGTTTGCTGGCTTTATGATCTGCAGCTCCTGAACCCATCCATTAGTAAACTGCACATGAGACTCCAAGGACTTGTAGCTTTGGAACTGTTCTGAAGTATAGGTGCTCACACCACAAACTAGGTAGCCGAAGACGTCCGATATGCAAAACAGTGGCAACAAGTCGTCGTCGGCGCTCCATAATAATGCTGATTTTGTCAACATACCGGTCCCTGGTTTCTCTATTTAATGTGTCCCGGTAAATTTCAGATCATTTTCGGGATTTTAACATATTTTTTCTATCTATTCTTTCTCAACTCTACTTCTACGTCTCTTCGTTCAACAACGTTATGTCAGAGGTATTTTAACGTTGCGTTGCCATCAACATGGCCGCCACGTCCCACAATGCAACGCGGATCCCAAGCCCTATTGCTGACGCTCAGCAATTCATGTATATAAACTAAATAAAATAATTAAATGTGTATAAACTAAATTAAATAAAATAAATGTGTATAGAGTAAAATTAAATAATTAAATGTGTATAGAATAAATAATTAAATGTGTATAAAGGAATTAAATTATAAATAACTAAATAATTAAATGTGTATAGAGTAAAATTAAATGTGTATTAAAGGAATAAATAATTGAATGTGTATAGAGTAAAATTAAATGCGTATAAACTAAATTAAATAATTAAATGTGTATTAAAGGAATAAATAATTGAATGTCTTTTTTTTGTCGCCGTTAATTGCACGTCAAAACACACACACCGTTCCCTAATGTTTTTTTCCCCACCGTGCTCTCCGGACCGTGTTTCTTTTATCCTCGGCGCTTTCCGTAGTTTCAAGAGCTATTGTTATTGTTCCAGATAAGTGGAGCATAGGAACTAAACGCTGCTTCTCCTTGTTTAGTTATGACTTTATTGAAATGTTAAATTTTTATTAATTTATATGTATATGCCTAATACCATGTCTATCTTTTTTTAAGAGGCAAAAGAATATATTGGCATGAAAATAGGTATTTATTTACAAATTTATTTACACATTGTGTATATAAATTATAGTGCAGAGTTTAACATTTGGCAATACGATGTTTTCATTTCAATTCTCGAAGGTGCTTGGAAAATAACAAAATAAAAATATTTTTTTTGTACAAGCATGTATTTTATTAGTGTCATTTATTGCAAAATTGCATATTAAAATGCCCAAACAGGCTATTACACTTGCAGAAATAAAAGGATAAAACGTGCGATTAATTTGTAAATAATCTCGAGTTAACTATCGACATTATGCGATTAATCGATTCAAATTCAATCGTTTTAATCGTTTGACAGCCCTAATATAAATACATGTTTTGTGTCCTTCACATTTGTTAATTTCATTTTTTTGTTTTCTGTTTTTAAAGAGTATTATAAATGTTCTGCTCAAAGCGGTTAAAGTAAACTAATACCCACTCCCGAGTCCCGACAGTAGATGGCGAAAGTTTAAAAACAATAGTCTAACCTACTAGATCTAGCTATTTACCTGAAAAAGCACAGTGCTAGCTAACCATTATTAATCAAACTTTTTATTCATTAATAAAACTTTTGAAATGATCCCCCCCTCTGCAAATCGCACACTGTATATATATATATATATATATATATATATATATATATATATATATATATTTAATGTTGGTGTTGGAGCTATTCTTTCCACTGACTTTTTCTGCATCCTGTGATAACTGAATCAGCCGATGTCACGGCTGAATATCCCCATATTCTTATATATTGCAATTTAGTGATCTCTCCATGGGTTACGGAATACAAAATGTATACCAAATAATTGTATTTGTTATATGTATGATATTGACCAGTAACTGAACTTTTTTTGTACAAGCTGACAGATTTGTTGATCAATGCATTTCCAAGGCTTGGAAGCATCAATGGTGCTGGTTGCTATACAAGTCTACAGGTATGTTGTAATGAAACATAAACTGCTAAACTCATACAACCAGTTTAACTCGATGAATGTGGATACAGTTGAGTAAATGATGTCTGTAAATGTTTAACATTTCTAGGTAGTGGTGGGCAGCGCAGATTTGTTGTTATTCCTCCTGACTTCTGCTGGAAGAATTTGATCCGCTTCTTTATAACCCCTAAGCAAATGGGTAAACAAACAAATATTCAGCTGGGATGCTGGAGAGAATGTGGAGAAAACATGGTGGGACATGCGCATATATTTTGGTTGTGCCTTTCCATCCAGACTTACTGGAAGGAGGTGACAGAAGTTATTGATAAGGTGTTGGGTTATAGTGTGGATATGACATTTATTTTTCTGTATTTAGGTAATTTGCGTGAGGAATTAGACTAAGATGACGAGTATCTTTTAATAATTATGATGGCAGCAGGGAAAAAGGCAATTACCAAACACTGGCTTCAGAAAGATATACCCACGGTAGGCACATTTGTTGGCATAGTAAAACATTTACATCTCCTTGAGCAGATGACCTATTCCTTAAGGTTACAAAAAGAAATTGGGGAACAAAAATGGGTAAAATGGTCCATTTACATGAATGACAGAACCAACAACACAGGTTAGTCAGACTATTGTATTGTATTGAATGTGTTGTATTTGCGGTGATGCGCATTAATGACCTCAAGTTCTCTTTTCTCCTTTCGTTCTTATTTGTATTTGTCTTGCCTTACTTCACAAAATTACCATAAATAAATAGTAAAAAAAAAAAAAAAAACATTTTGGAAGAGTATGGAATGCACCTATAACATTAATTTAAAGGTTTAACCAAAACTGTTAATTTAAAAAACAAAATCTGACTTAAAAAGCATCTGTTATGCATATCTTCAAAAAAAGCCAAGCTTTTAACTTTTTGTTTTCTCCTTCACATTTACCTTCTTTACAAGAACAAGATGGTCAGAATGAGGATCCACAGCAGCTGACCGTTGGCAAAATCATGCAGTGGATAACAGGACAGGCACACAAGCCAGTGCTGCCCAGTGAGAAGAAGGACTTCTTCATTTCTGTGAAATTTTACCATGACTGTGACTCAAGTCATACCATTTGTTTTCCTGTTGTTAGCGCCTGTAGCCGCACAATCACATTTCCAGTTGCACATCTTACAACCCTGAATGAATTCAAAGAAAATATGATAGCAGCCATTACTGCTACGGACAATCATTTAGCCTCATCTGAGTGATTTTGCTTTTTGCTAGTAAAATGTGCTGTTCTGTTGGAACTTACAGGCCAAACCACAGTGGGCAGTATTTGTTAGTGAAATCCTTAACATTCTGTCAGTTTTATAAGTAAACACTTTCCAGGACTTTGTTATTTACCAGAGGTTTTTAAAAACATTTGTGTAAGTTCAGCTGTTTGAGATACAAGAAATTCAGGTCAAGGAATGAAAGTTTATAAACCTATGTTTTTATGAAGGAATTTTAAAGTTTTTTTTCTAAACAAATAAATTGAATTATTGATGCGAATCTTCTGATTTATGGATTCAAACACAATAATTAAAGTTTTTAATTTGCAAAGGTAGGATACAGCAAATAGTCATATTTTCACAAAAGGTGTGTTAAATGCTATCGCTTGTTGCCCAGTGATCTTCAACATACTGAATCATTGACACAAAAATGTCCTGTCCATATGATTGAGGAGGTGCAAGTGGATTGATCATGGTCGTCACAGCTTCCATTGCATTCAGAGACAAAGGACAGTTAACTTCTGGGACTTGAACTCCAGAGGGTTCTTCACTGACACCATCAAACGTTTCCCAGTCAGTTCCAAAGAGCTCTAGGTTCTATAAGCAAGAATCAATGACTTCTAACTGCCAAATAATAATGCTTAAATTTTGTTTCATTAAACAAACCTGCACATCTTCAGTCTTATGAGAAGGTTTCTGCATGTGTCCCATGGTCCAGAGCTGGTTAGGGGTGAGGCCACCTTCAGACTTTAAAGGATGATTGTCCCATCCTTCTGTGAAGGTGTGCAGAGCATCTGCAATGCGTGGCAGGAACACATAATGTGCACAAAATAAATGCAGAGTGTTGGACAACTTCAGAAGTCCGTGCTCTTCCAGATTGTGAAGTACTTTGTAGTAGAGATGAGTTACACTGGTCCACACGTCTCGCCATAGGCACTCAATTCTTAATAGAGAATTATATTTTAAATAAAGAAAAGCAGAAGGTCAAAGAGCAAAAAAGCAATTGTTTTCCACTTGACTCCTGACTTTCCTTTCCCCTCTGAATTCTGATAAGTCAGAACCCAGAATTTTTCTTCACACGTGCTTACATAAACTAACCGTTAAAAACCTTTGTTTATGTTATAATAGCATTGCTAAAAATGTGACTTCTATTGAGATATATATATATATATATATATATATATATATATATATATATATATATATATATATATATATATAAAATATAATTGCAAGCAACAAAAAACAAAGCATCAACAACAAAACTACCCGGAAGGCCAACCATAGTTTTCCACAGCTTTTAGAAAGAATGTAGGAGCAGTGCTTGCTCTGTTGTTTGTTGCAGGCTCCAAAATACATAATGTGTAAAAATTAAAGGCAAACATGTTAATACTACATATATACTATATTACCAAAAAGAAGAAAACATGTCATTATGATGTACCTTTCTGGAGAACCCATCTATCGCTCCAAATATGACGATGTTATATCTTTAAAAGAGAATTTTACATCATTCTATCCAATTATGTTCATAAGAAACCCAATATCTTGGTAAAAACAAAATGTTACCTTATAAGCTTATGATTTGTGTCTATATATACTAAGGACAAAGGATATGGTACAGAGTATGTCCTTCTGACGATGCACCCTAGCTGCAACATTCTTTGTAAAACTCCAGCTCCATCAACTCGGTGCATTGAGTCTTTGATCCGTCCCCACTGAACTCTGTGACCCTCTGCTTGAAGGCAACCCATTACCATCTGATATCCAGCATTAGGTAATCTGTTCTTTATTGATAATACTGCATTGTCAAGTTATCTGACACTTCCTACAGTGTCAGATAAATTGCTGTAGGAAGATCTTGTTGATAACCCAAGCTCATGCATGCGTCTGAAAATAGTAGATATGCTGACTCCGAGCAGGTGTGAAATACTTGACACTGGTAGGGCCATGTCTATTAAATGGACCAAAAGGTCTTCAGAAACTTCTAATTTGGGTCACCCTCGTCCACAAGAAACTTCTGTGGTAAGAACATAATGTTCTTCGTGAGAAAGGGTGTCATTGATCTTTCTTTGAAGGGTTAAAATACAATCCATAACATCCATGGGTATATCAAGAAGAGTTGATGCAGATGTTAAAATAAAGACCTCCTGATTTACAATATATTGGAAATAATCCAAATCCAAATGTGGCTGGTCTAGAACCTCATTAATTATTGAGAGAAGGCGTTCCATTACATGTCTCTGCAGTGGTTCCTGCAAACAAAATAAAAATTGACTTACTTTTTATAGAGCACATATTCAGTACTTTTTTTTCCATCTTAGGGTTGGGAATAAATACTGCTAGATCAAAAAAAAAAGATTGAATACAACTTAAAAAGTCAGGAATCAGGAAATAAATGTGTCATTTTACATGAAAAATACTGTTTGTTTATGTACTTGCATGGCGGAGCTAATATCTGTTCACAGATTGTTATAAACACAGATTCAAAATACAAGACAAAATGTGGATGGGTTTTTATTATATTAGTATAGAAGTAATTTGTCAAAGTGTAGCCTGGCATAAGTAGATAAAATGTTATTTCTAACCTGTGTTACAAATAACAGGTTGAAGTTAATTTTAGAGGTGTTAAATTATTAAAATAATGCTGTATTTTTACCATATTGTACGATTTTTTTAAAACACTACCTTTTGGTAATTGGATATTCGTTTCAAACTCGATCATTTAAAAACCAATGATTATGTACTTAGATTTTATACTTTATAAACGAAAAAGCAGTCTTTCTCCAACCAAAAGTTTGCCACCATTGCTAACTATGTCGTGTAATCTGCTACAGCTGAAAGTTCGTCCAATGTTGTAATAATCTCTTGGAAAAAGGTTTAATGTGCAAAAAACACTAAACACTAAGAGGAACTAAATTAAACAGTGACACTTTCGAATCATCATTACATACTAAAAGCTGACACCTGGGGTCCGTTCTTCGTACGTTGCTTAAAACATCCGAGATCAAATGACACATCCAAGATGATTTCATCCGGCTAATCATGATCCATCTAATTGGGTTCTTCGAACACACCTGTTGTTTACGATTAGTATGGCTGGATTGAGTTATCTGAGACAACTGCGCGTTCATGCGTTTGTTTAAAAGGGGAAATGTATCGATAGTAGAAACAATGATCAGCAGCGCTGCTATTGGCTGTTCAGCGTGGCCAAAGAGCGCGCACAGTTTTTCTCCCAAGCAGAACAAGAGCTTTTAATTGAAGGTTATGCCGAATTTGAGTCATTAATTAAAACACCTCAAAATCTGTTAAAGCCAGGAGAGAGGGCCGGCAAAAAGTAGCAGACAAATTAATGCATAAATACTGTCCATGGTAGATGTTTCTATCACATTCTACTGCATGAATTTTTGCATTTTAATAATTTGATATTATTTGTTCTTTTATATCAGAGCCTCCACGGGACCCATTAGAAACATGGGGACAAGTAAAAGTGGAATATTCTACAAAATGGTAGCCTTTAATTATTACACTTTATTTTAAAAAGGGACTTGTTATGTCAAGAGATCCAAATTTCAGTGTCATTCCTTAGACACGGGCAGTAAAGGACACGTGCAAACTGGGAATTTTAACAAAAAAAATCTTTATCCATAAAAAATTAAAATCTTCCTTTTCCAAGTCATCCACAGTTCACACGGTAAAACTGTATTGCTACGTGTCTAGATAATCTGTCCATGGTTTTTTCTAATACAATATACGGCTCGACAGGAAGCAAGCCTTTCAAAGTAAAACTAAACTTCACAATAAAATTGCCCGAACAACTCTTTTTACTGAATATGATAAAAATAAAAAGCAAACTATCATACAAATAACTTAAATATTTTAGATTTATGGCTCCAACATCAGGTTTTCCTCTTTAAAAGTCACTGTTAAATGATGTGTTTGTCTGTTTATAACAGCCACCAAGAGACATCTCTCTACAATTACACTGTTGCGCTGCGCTAAAGGATCCTGTCTATTGCGCAATACGCAATTAATTATTCTTGCACCTTCCGCAACAGGTTGCTGTCGTAAAAATGGACATGGCTACAACAGACTTCTCTATCTCCTCCGCTTATACAGCCGTGATCTAATCTTGTTTACATGAAATAAGCCTGCTCTGGAGCAGGCTTAAGCTGGCGCACATGTTGCTATGACAACAAGTGCAGGATGTCTTTCGAAGAACCAAACGATCCAAGATCATGCCAAATCGTCAACAATGAAATCCTGCTAACTGAGTTAGCGACGTACGAAGAACGGACCCCTGATTTAAAACCAGTTTGCTTTTGTTGTTAAAGCCCAGTTAGCTAAAAACAACTCTTACTTTCGTTACCTATAATGTATCCTTCCACCCTATTTAAGGTGAAACTGGTTAAATTCCTTTTTTACAAGCCTACTAGGTTAAATAATAGAAAATGTGTGCAGTATACTTGAGCGAGATGAGAGCGCAGATTTGCCTTGGCGCTACTAAGTTGAAAGAACATATAGTACGCATGCGCGGCTCCTATCTTCGCGCTCTGTGCTCCATTAACCAGCCTTGGAAACCGTGACGTCAGACCACTGTTGTGAATTCGTATTCTCAAAGAAAAAATCCGTATTCTCAAACAGAATACGGATTTATATTTAGAACGCTGCTGTTTGTGTTCATAAAGAATAAAGCACAAATTTAAACTTGAAATTTGTATTTATTAGTTATTGAAGTTGTAACTATTTAAACTGTATGTTGTATTTTTTGAATGAGATTTCAATTATTATGAGTTTACAAATGTTTGTTATGCACAACTTCTGACTAATATGCACACGACTGTCCTTTGATGTACAAGTCTATTTTAAAAGCGCTCTTACCCCATAATTAAAGAGGTGTCTTTTAAAATCCTTCACAGAATTTATCCTGCAAAATATGTCCTGGAACGATTTAAACTGAAAGATAACCATCCAAGCAACTTATGTGTACTACACAAAGAGGCTATTATTCATCTGTTTTTTGACCAGTTAGGTCCAAAATATTATTGTAGAATATTTTGGATTGATGTTGAGAATTTTATATTTAGAAAATCTGGTCAGTTAATAACTTTAAATGCTAGAGTGTATCAACCTCTATAGAAAATTGGAGAGTGATTTATATTTTCTTAATCAATTCCTTATTATAATGGGAAAATAAAATGAAATGGGCTGAACAAAAACAAAATTTTAATGTTTATCTCAGTGGTATAAATTTATATATAAAATCTACAATTAATCTGAAAAATAAGAAGTAAAGAAAAACACTCAACATTTTAAAGAAAATTCAACTTGAGCAACTAACTTGGCTCCTCCTATTATTGTAATTTAATGTGACATGTCTTCTCGTATGTTTCGAGTGTTTTATTTACCCCTGGCAGTATTTCCCTCTTTGTAATGTTTATATTTGTACAAATTGTCAATAAAGCAAAACAAATAAATAAATAACTGCATCCCTTTGGTCTGGAATCCTTATTATGCTTGCCCCGCAGGCCCCTTTTTTAGCTCAGTTCAGAGTGCAACTCGTTTTGGTGCTGTCTCTTTAAATTCAAAGGAGGCCTGTTACACCCACCCCCCTCCAGGTCACAGAGTGTTCCACTTCACCCTGTTTGGCAGTTTTTGTGGTATGCTGGGGAAGGTGTAGTGAACAACCAAATATTTTGACTTATCCACTTGTAGATTCGGCATCCCTCACCTTGGACTACAAAATAACCGCAAGAAATAAAAATGGTGGATTCATAAAATTAGTTAGGACCACAACATACTCCACCAGAAGCAAGAAATTCACCTGGTTTCGAGAACAAAAATTACATCATTATGTTCTCGTAGCCCTGCTCTGGCAGTTCTCTCTGCTTGTTCTTGACACGTCTAGGCAGAACTTTTTTCTCGCCGGGTGTCTGACTACTGTTGTGTGATTGGTCAAGATTAGAATGGGCATGTTTAAAGTTGGTGAAGCAGTGCTGTTTCATGCATTTGTCAAACTAAACACTGTCACCCTGTTCAAACCTGGTGGCTTTATAGGGAGGAACATGCCACTTCTGCTCATTTGCAGTGACTGAATGGCTTTAGAAATATGATCCAAATTGGATAGATATATACTCAGCACCTGGAGAGACTAAATTCTAATTTTTCTACACTCTTAGAGAATTCAAGTATGCACCAAATGTAATGACTGGAAACAGAGGACCAAGAATTCAGCCAGACAAGATCAGATAGCTTTAAAACAGTTTGAGACGTAAACTGCTGCAGGTCGAGGGTGAATTACAAGCGTCTTGGACAGTAACCACTTCTCACAATCCGGAAACAGGCTGGGAAGGTGAGTGAAGGCTCCTGTTGGCAGGTGACGTCGCTGATGAAACCCAATGTGATCCAAAGTCTTATCAGGGCAGCTTGAATGATCTTATTCATGGGGCTGGCAGGTACTCGGTGGTCAAAGGACAGACACAAGGTCAGAACCATGATGGCAGAGACAGGCAGGATGGTCAGGGGGAATAAGTCCGAGACCAGATCCAGAATCAGAGCCAGGTGATTAGACATCCAAGGAAAATCCAAAACAGAATCCGGGGGCAGAATCAGGGCACAGAAGCAGGTCAGAAATCCAGACAGCCCAACAATCAGGTCCAACAGGGGTTAGACAGGCTCAGAGATTTAGAGGCAGAAACAAGTCAGGTTACAGGCAGGTTGACAGGATTTAGGAACGCTGGATTAAACTCACCGGTGGCTCGTAATAATCTAGCACTAGAGACTGGTCTGAGAGTTGTTATATTGTCAGAGGTGCAGGTGGATCAGGTGAAAGCTGATGAGAACGGGGCAGAGCTGCACAGGTGTTTCATTTGGTGAATCACACCAGCACTAGTGCCAAGATCATGACAGCAGAATGTATCTAAGGGGTAAAAAAGTGGATTTTGCATGAAATATCACCATTGAACAAGGCCTAATGCTACATGTACACATCTTCAGAACAAATTGAAATCTATAAAGACCAAAATGACTGTAATTCTCTTCACAGATCTGGCCTGTTACATAACATCCTATTTTCGATTGCTCCCTGCTGGCTTTACCCTCTGTTTTTTGTGGTGCAGGTAGTTTCTTATGCACATCTTCTCTAGGGATAAGTCTTTCATATAGTTTTTGCAAGTGAAGAAGGGCTTTCCTTCCACAAACCACTTTTATTTCAACTAAGAAACTTTACACCGATGTCAGTACCATCAACCTTCTCGACCAATCTAAAGTAGTTGTAGAATTTGGTTTTGCCTGCAAAGTTCACAGTGACAAAGTCCATAGCAGACAGATCATTGTCATCACCATCATTATCATCATTATGGACATCTGAACTCTCACAGTGAGTAGTGTGGTTAAGTGAAACAGCAATGTCACTTTCTTCTGAGGTACTGTACCTGACCATTTTCTTAATGTGTTTAGTTTGAATTGATTGTTTGGCAGCCATTTAATGTTGTTTTTCTTTTTTATGCCCTTTCCAACCCTACTCAAGTGTGTCAGTAACAATTTTTAATTTTACTTTCATCTAATTCTTGCTGTGACATTTGGCAGGGGGAGTATGGCTTCTGGAGATGCATAACCCAAGTAGGCAGAAGAATTAACCATGTCACTTGATCGATTATTGATGATATTTGGTCTAAAATTATCACATAGTTTTAGTTAGAAAATGTAAGAATATAGTGTGAAATTACAATAAAATCTCATCAAAAAGCAGTTCCTTCCAATGAACTATAAGTATACCTGTTTTATTCTTAATATGAGGCAGCGTACTTGAAGTTAACTTTTGCTAAACTATATTTCATATACTGAAAAGCATAAACAGAAGTCTAAGACTACATACATTAATACTAAGACTTATACTTGTACTTAAGTATACTTAATAAAATAACTTAAGGTATACTACATTTTGCTAAGGGATAATGTGATTAACATATTCCAGTGGCTAAACTCAGCCCCACTATTTTGTTCTGAAACAATGAAAAAACTTTGATCCAAAAATGTTTACTTTGAATGGCAAAATGCTGTTTTATGAGCTTAAATGTGTATACCTCTCATGAAATGAGGCTCCGTTCTTTGCAGTGTGATTGAAATGGCTTACTCTTTAAAAATATGTGGTCAAATCACCAATTTCTTCTATGATTATCTAGAAACTAGGGGTGGCACAACTTCCCCTCTGGCACAAAGCACACCACTCTCCACTATGTCCCTTTTAGAGACGTCTGTTTAACGGTTTCTAGGAAACAGCCACATCTAGAGAAACTTAAAAGAATGAGAACGGGACATTAAAGAAAACTGATAGGCCTACACAAGATAAAACCACACTTTTAGTCTTACATTCTTTGTGAATACGGGCATAGAACTACAAATGAACAATGAGTGCAGAACTGAAAGTCAAGCACACAGGAGTAATTTAAAAGACAAAACATAGAACATAGAACTCTAATACAAACTAAAACTAAAACTCCATGTGATCATGACATATACATAATTAAAATCCTTTTCTCTCTTATGATTCTCACATTGGATGTTCGTGTAAAAACAGTCCAGCAAAACACTCTAAGCCAGAGTTCTTCAAGCAACTCTGAGAGCAAGAACTGGAATCCAAGAACAGAATGCCAACTGCCAAACTGGTTTCCTGAAAGGAACATAGGAACTGAAAAAATTAGACTGAGGAGGAAGATCAGAGAAGGAAAATACAGCTACAACGCAAGGCAAGTTTATTTATATTGCATTTTAAGTGCTGTACATGAACAGAAAAACATTACAGACCTAAAGGACTAAGGAATAACCTTAGTAAATCATTGGCTAGACATCTTTCATACATCAGCAAACATATAGAAAGACTTAATTGTTTATAATAACAAGAAGAAATTGTCATGATTTTTAGGTGTTTGGCCCACTGTGACGGTGCAGCGCAGTTCATCCCGCTGACACGCATGCACTCTCACACACACGCGCGCGCGCGCACACACACACACACACACAGAGCAATGCACGTGCGCACACACTCATTCAACTATGTGTCCCTCTCCTTGTATGACAATTGCAGCCGGATCGCTTTACCTACTCACCTTTTTCCTGAGATGTGGCGCGACAAAGGGTTCACACTTGGCGATGCTCAATAAGCGGAACTCATACTTCTTCATCTTTTTGGGTCGGTGCCATCTAAGTGTGCCATGCAGTTCTGGGATAAACAGCTCGTTCCACTTGACCTCGTTGATATCCTAACAGTATGTATGTATGTATGTATGTATGTATGTATGTATATAACCGTGAATGTACTACATATGACATCATCTGCCTACTCCGATTTTTTTTTGTATTTTTATTCTTATTTTTTCTCATTTTCTTTTTGATCCACTCTATATATGAAGATACACTGTATATAACTGATGCACCTTTTCCTACTTTTGGCACCTTCTTCTGACTATTGATTGACTATTGAGCCGATGTGACAAGTGAATTTCTCCAATGTGAGATCAATAAAGCCTATCTTATCTTATATTATCTTGAAGTATTTGATCTGATCTTTCTGATACTACAGAAAACAGAAAAGAGTAAGGTGAAAAGCACAGAAGAGGCTGTGTTTGTGTGTGTGTGTGTGTGTGTGTGTGTGTGTGTGTGTGTGTGTGTGTGTGTGTTAGTCAGTGAACTGTGGCAGATAGCCTTGCAAAGTCTGATAATGATGGAACGTTATCAGGCAGTTTCAGTAGTGTCGTGTTCCAGGTCACACATGTCACAGAAAATCTTGTTTACATAACTTCCAGGAAAAGTTTAAATATTTTGCCTATCAAGGCCACGGGGAGGCCACATTCTGATAATAGCATTTGTTTTGGGAAGGCAGACTCTTGTTTGTCCGTCTGCTTTTAAAGTCTCGCTGGTTCTTTTCAATGGCAATTCCAAAAAAGCCAAAATTGTGGTAATTCTGCCAGAGTCCAGCTTATATATTCTATTGAGGCATATATGTTACCCTAGTGGGGCTGTTCACAATGTTCATTACCTTCTTTTTTTGTCTTGTTAAAAATTAACCATACCCTCTTATGGTTCTGTCAAGTTCTTTACCTGAAAAAAGTGGTCTTCTCTACTATAGACTTCTGTAGTAATATAAAGACTCTTGAAACAGAAACTACACTTTAATATATTTAATCTAACAAGGCAACGGGATATTTCCAGCTTCAATACTGAAATCTTACACACAAAACAATGCAAGATCGGTAGATTTCCGGACGCGAGAGAGTGCCTAACTTTCGGTTACGTCAGCTTATATAGATGAGCATCCATGGGTTATCTGATAGTTTCCCTGCCAACTGCTTTCTCCAGCTCCAGCCTCTGTAATACCATAATTCTTAACACTCTACCTGCTGTTGTAGAGGTTCACCATACAGAAAAAAACTTCAGTTAGACCAAACCACATCACACATTATGTAAATGTCCTGTTCTGAAAAATTTCCTGCTGTTAAAGTTATCATAACCAGATAGATTTATTGGCCAGCAGCTAGTTTAGCAAAACTGCATTATTTACAAAAGCTCATAAACCTACATAATGCAATTAGTAGAGTGACAATCTAATCTATGGTCTTCATGATACTTCACTGTTCACTTGCCACAGTATTAATTTATTTATTGCTATAGATATTTAAACTATAAAGTCCCTGTTGTGTTAGAAACAACTTTAGCTTGTTTTTTCATTACTGATTTAGTGTGTAATTGTCTATTTTTTTGGAGATTTTTGCAGTGCTAATGGCTTTCTTTTTAACACAGTAGACTGACAGGAAGGGGGTGGAAGAGGGGGAGAACCTGGGTCGAGCACGTCAAGGACTAAGGCTTCCATACATAGGTCGTGCTACCCGCTGCCCCACCAGCACACCCTGTAAGTGTCTATTTTGCCACTGTCATGCCCGAGTTTCCCCATTGTGGGACAATATAGGTATTTGTTATTTTTTCCTTCTCATTGAAATACAAATTATAATAATAACCTAATTAACTCCAAACACTTGCCCTTTTAATATTATTTTTACATTTAAGATTAACTTTAGCTATTGTAATTCAACTTCTTAAAATTCCTATTTATGTTGATATTATTTTGTATGTATGCTTGCACCCATTTTTCACACACACATATATATATATATATATATATATATATATATATATATATATATATATATATATATATATATATATATATATATATATTAGGGCTGGGCAACGATTAAAATATTTAATCGCAATTAATCGCATAATTTGCCTGATTAATCGCGATTAATCGCATTGTATTTACAAACTCCAAGCATGAATTCAAAAGTAGTGTAAAGAGCACTTTTATTTTAATGTTCTGCTGCCATATGAACAAAAGTGTTGTAACATTTGTAGCACTTATTTTATACTGTATGTTTTCAACCCATCTATTGAATTTAGTGCACTAGTTGATCTTTTCTTCATAAGAGAACAGCAAGCACTGCAGCCAAAATATGGCCTTTTTTGACCTGCTGTATATTAGCCAGTCCCTAAGCTTGATGTATCATGAAACTGTTGACCTTTTGGGTTTTGATTTTATTATTACAATTAAATAATAATAATAATAATAATAATGTTATGTTCAGTGTTTTTTCGCTAATCCACCTCTTATATATTTCAATCCTTATGTAATTTTGTCTGTGTTGTGTGCACCTACCTGTTGCTTTAATCCTATAAATTTCCCCGTCGTGGGATAAAAAAAGGATTAGCTAATGTTATCTTATCTTAAATAACACTTTTTAATATATGTACTGGGTTCTTTCAAGGTCTTAATTACATGTTATGTGTGGGCTCCAGTAACATCCATCCATCCATCCATCCATCCATCCATCCATCCATCCATCCATCCATCCACTGATCTACCTGGATGTTCCCTGGAGGACTGAAACGCCTCAGTCAGTGACGTCAGTCTGTGGGTCTGTCGGGGCAATGAGAGAAGTTTCGTCTCCTCTCTCCGTTTCTGGGGCTCGACGTTTTCATGTTTTTTCACGTGCTTAGATAAATTTGTTGTGTTTCCACTGAAATGAACCGGCTTTTTACAAAACATACAGCTTGATTTCATTTACGGTATTAAAATAAAGCCAAACGGTGCTACTTCCCCTGTTCATGTTTTTTCGCTGCTGCGGTCTCTCTCAGCTGTTTGTGTATTAAGTTTGTGTGAGAGCTGAGTGCGCGGGCCAGGCTGAGCCTGCGTGCTGATTGGCTGGCGCCGCTGAGCCATGAACGAGAGGGGAGGGGGTGCGGGAGAGTGCTGCCGTGACAGCGCGCTGCAGTCAGCGTGCCTGCTGACTGACACTGACTGAAAGCATGTGAGCAACATGCGTTAATGCGCGATAAAATAAATATCGCCGTTAATAGTCTAATGAATTAACGCGAAATTAACGCGTTAACTTGCCCAGCCCTAAAATATATATATAGCCTATATATATATATATATATATATATATATATATATATATATATATATATATATATATGGGGTGCGATTTCCTGGGGGATGGGGGAGATTTACCCTCCCTCTGGTTGTGATGTACATTCCTCCCCCCTCTGATCTGAATAAGTAATATTATAAGGGGTTAAAGTTATCTGTCGCTGCGAACGATCATTTGGAAAATGAGCGCAAAATGTTCCGTATAGACTTTTTATTCAAGGTTTTAAACAGAAGCTGCGCTCAACCAATGAAACCTGGCAGAGCCAGGACATTAGCCAATCAGAAAGAGAGTGGGGCGGGTCTTTGCATAGTGGAGATCTGCCAGTCTGAGGTTTATCGGTGTTTCATCGTTTTAACTTAAAAGAAAATCTCAAACTGACCACAGATGGTATGAATGAAAGTAGTGGTGGTCAAAGGTTTTCTTTGGATTTATGTGAACCAGCAGGTCAGAAAGTTCAGCGGATAGAACAGCTGACAACAACTTCCCTCGGTAAGCGTGTCAATCTGCTCCTGCAGTTAATTAATGAGTTATTTCCACCTGTGGCCATGTCGCCTGTCAGTGTTTACTCCCTCGTTTCCAGTAATTTAGCTGATAAACGCAGTGACTAACCAGAGATCTCCTTCACTGTTATGTTTTATTTAAAACTAAAAGAGTTCATGCTCTAGCGCAGCTAGCTTAGCATGATGCGCTTTTTTTTTTCTTTCTTTTTTTTTTTTTTTGAAGAAGGGTCGAAATGTGAAACGATGTCCCGTTTTTACTGGGTCTGATTCGGAAAATGTAAAAAAAAAAAAAAAACATGAAATATTATTCCACCTGCACTTTTCTGTAACAAAGAACGCAGAGCTGCAGTCAGAACGGCTGTCAGTCAATATGCAGCAGCTCCACCTCATGAGGAGCTGAACCAGGACACTTGTTAAATAAAATCACAAGGAGTTTGATGCATACACAGCAAATTTGGAAGTGTTAATTCAACTCATAGGGAGTTGAATTAACACTTTCAAAGTGTCTATATTGGTCCACTCTAGATTGAGTTAAATTAACACCTTTGAAAGTGTTGAACAGTTAACACTGTGATGGAGTTAAAACAACACTCTCAATAGTTGATATTTAACACACACCAGTGTTGAATTTACCTAACACCAGTGTGTAGTGTCAAAAGCTAACACTAATGTTGTGTTGATTTAACACTAAATAAGGTTCAAAATATATTAACTCAATGGAAAGTGTTAAAAATAGCCCAACATAGAAATCAGATTTTTTTTTTTTTGTAAATACAACTGGTAGTCAATCCCCAAATTTATATCTAAAAAACAAAGATGCCAATTGAATTTACAAACAAAACCACACAAGTTGCAGTTTGAATCCACTTGTATTTCAAACAAGCATACCACATAAAACAGCACAGGCTTTGCTACTATAAATGTCACACAATATGACAATGTGGCACAATGTATGTTTTTTCACACATCTCGTTAGAAAACTGCTTGTCATAGGGTCTGTAATAAACCAAGTCCTTAACTGGAAAAACAGAAAATGAATCTGCTCTCTCGTTGATACAGTATGCGTTGAAATGATCATCAAAATAAAGGGTGTCCACTCTGCATGTCAAAATGAAAGCTTTCTCTTCATGTACAATGATGTTGGTGACCTTTCTGAAAATAGGAATTTCTGTTTTTGTTCCAGTACAAACAAACATACCAATCTGATATTCAGTTCCATATATCTTCACCCAATTAGTAGTTGACACTTCAGAGTATGTGCTTACATTAAAAGCAGAACTTAAAACCTCTCCCCCATCAAAGCTGTTAACTATTTCTTTCTTCACTGGACCAAACTCAAATCTTTGAAAATCAAAATTCTCCCAGTGGTAAGCGAGCTGTCTCTGGTGTTGCTTAACCAATGATTTTGTGATATTTTTGAAATTTTTCACTGATCTTTTAAAAAAAATTATGTTTTGCCTCAAATCTCATGCACCATACATGAAGGAGTGGACCTATTTTTCTAATACAGCGTGGATAATGTAGCATAAAATGATGCTTTGGAATCAGTCTTTTCTGTGAAAACAAAGATCTAAATAGCCTGTGGTGGTCCTTAATCAAATGCTTCAAATAGTAAGTCATTCCATTAGGTACAATGGGTGAAAACACTATATTTACAATCTGAATCAAAAGGAGCAGCAGATTCCAATAACAGTTATTTCTTTCCAATACATCACCAAAAATAAGAGGAGTGTTTCTCACAAGACACCAAGACTGGATTGCATTTAGTCCAAGATCCTTGCTAGCTGCATCCATTTTCAACCCACTTGGCCTATTTTTTCTCTCAATATAACCATAGTTGAAACTTTGAATCCTCTGTGACAATGTTTCCAAAGAAAGATACTTCTGGTTGACAAGGTACTCAAAGACAAGTTTGAGTTCGTACTGTACAACACCTTCAAGTAAATCATGCATTATGTCCACTGCGTAGTTGTCAGAGGTGTGGAAAAAATGCAATGTATTGAGTAAGCATGTCTTTTTGACACCAAATGTTGAAACCAACATCGGATTTTCTTGTAGAGCTGCACAATGTTCTGCATGGATTTCTTTTGTACGAAAAATCATACCAGGGTGATCTTCAGAAAACACAGACTGAGACTCATCTTTGCTTATTAAACAAAATCTACAGAAATATGTAGCACTGAAGGATTCAACAAAACCGAACAGTCCATGTAAACCTAGGTTGTCACCTGTTACTTGTACAACAGAACCAAGCAATGGTGAGTCTGCAAAAGGAACCTCAATGCCTTGAGTTTCAAGAATAATGAGGTCATCAACTAGATGCTTTAGAATGGCATCAAATCCATAGGTCTTCAGATCTTGTGAGTGAAAAAGAGCCACAACATGTATATTCATCAACACAGAATTATATTTTGGGGGAAGGTTTCTCAAAATAAAGTAAATACAACCAAGTTTGTGAATCCCTTTTTTTGAACCTAAGGGGTTGGCTGTCTCAAACTCATCAAAATAGAGTTGAACTTGCAGAGCATATTTTTTCTGGGAAAACAAAATGTTGCTTTTGACGTATGAACCATCACATATGTCTTTAAAAATGCCTTCTTCTTGAAGTTTGGCTTTCAAAAAACTTTCACAAAATTCAGCATTCTTAAACATAGACTTAAGAGTTCCTAGTATGGGTGTGTAAACAAATGTATCTGTCACAGGGACCTGACTGTACAGTCCTGTTGTTTGATCTCTGCGAACATCAAACCGTACCCCAAGAACATACTCGACAGGTTCAACAATTTCCCATTTTTCCTCAAAGAACTTCTGTCGTTTGACTCTAGTGTTCAAGGTTGAAAAGGGATTTTTTAGTTGATCCAAACATGTTTCCAGTTTCTTTTCCAAGTCTGTGCATTGAATTTCTGAAGTACAACCAAGAACTGCCTCTCTTACTTCACTATGAATGTCATTCACAAGTTCCTCTATGGACCCCACCATCGCTTGGACTGTGCTCTCTGCAACACCAGATGCTTGCAATTGTGCAACAACAGAGGCACACATGTTTAATGTGTGATTACTGTCAGCAGTGGGCTGAGGAGTTACTGGAGGGTCTATACTTACTGAATGAGAAGTTGAGGGCTCAGCAACGTCATTCTGAGTGTCCACATTGTCAGAAATATTAGTTAAAGCATCATCTCTATGGAAATGAACAAGATGCTTTTTAAAACCTGAATAAGTGCAAAACGATAAACAACATCCCAACTGTCCACATTTTAAACGTAAAGTCTTTCTGGGGTATAGACCATGGTGGAATCTTAAATGCTGACAAAGCAATGCAGAACTTTTGTGGTGTGTGTTGCAGAGATAACAAAGAAATATGTTTGCATCCTAGGATATTTATCACCTCAAGCGTCGTGCAAAAATCTGGCTCTTAGCTCCCTGACTCTGGGACTTTCCTTGGCACTTCCCACATCAATGTTGAAAACTGTGGTTTGGATGAACGTATAGAAGTTGTAGAGGGATTCGTGGTAGTTGACACTGAAGATAAAGTGTGCCTTGAAGAGCTCATCAAAAGCTGCCAAGGATGTCTGTGCCTTGCAAGGGATGGCCTTGAGATCAATGATGATGTAGAATCTTTGGATGCTGCTCTTGTTTTCACCAACACACAGGAGGAAGGGTTGTCCCGGTTCCACACCAGCAAGGAAGGTTTCAACACTGGCCCCCATCTTTGACAGAATATTCAGAAGAATCATAAAAATAGCATGAGAAAGTGCTTCAACACAAAAAGTAGGATCATCGGAATACGCACACAAGCACACTACTATTTGCATACCTGTAAATATCTCACAAGATGATCAATGGCTTGACATGAGCTGATTTTGGCACTCTTCTTGTGGCCTTTGGAGGTAGGAGGAAGCAGGTGAACCAACAGCAGGATGCTTGACAGGTCACTGTCCCTGTCTAGGGGGAAAAAATAGGACAAATAGACATATTCAGATAAACACATAACTGATATATTTTAAAAAGAAAAGTGAGCCAAACTAGCCAAACCCACCAGTGTCCTGCTGCACAGACAAGAGATCTCCAATGTGCTCATTAGAAGTCAGTTTTCTGCACTCTGCCAGAATCCTAGGTTTGAAGAAAGTAGGCCATTTTGCCAAAAATCTGCCCGACACCTCTTCTCCAAACATCATGGTGAAATCTTGGTCAATCTACAGAAAAACATGCATTTTTACAGTATTTCTTATTAAAAGCGTAGACTTTGAATGACAATTGACCTAAGAGGTTGTTTGTCTTACCAATCCAGTGACATCAAGCAATCGTGGAAAGACATCAAAGACCGTTGAAGAACACTTTTGATCTTGAACCAGTGTTTGCCGATGCTGAAACGTGGCCTTCATCTTCTCTTTGACTGCCGATTCATCAGTTGAAAGTTTCAAAAAGGATATCGCCTCGTGACATTCCTCACCAAACAGCTGCTTATTAGTGCAAGGAAGCCCTCTCTTTCTCTTTGGACTATCCTGATAGGTTGTGCTGGTGGAGGATCTGCATGACTGAGCTGCAGAGTTGCGCTGAACAGTTTTTATTCTCCAGGCCAAGTAGCCAGATCCACTCTGTCGGTCATAGAAGTGTTCCTATCAAAGTTAAAATATGAAATTGTTGAGTTAATTCAGAACATATTACCAATGCATAAATTAACATACAAGTGTTTCATGTAAAAACTTACATATCCGTTGTCTGAGTATGGATCTCTGAGGCTGGGAAATAGAGAGATGATGCCTAAAGCATATGTTGTTCGCACAGAGACTGGTGGGATTGTTCTGAAAGATAAACATCACTATAACAAATCTATCAAGAGTTTAAAGTAGACAAATTTCATGTGTAACTTGCTTCAGTGAGTTTTAAACTTTTGATATTTCCATCATAGGACCTATTAAAGAAACTGCTTTTGTGATATGCAATGTCTTCAAATGAATATGCACTTTTAAAACATTTCAAAGTATAAAGTCTTACCCATGAATTTCAACCATATTGGCCACAAGAAGGTTTACCAAACGTCTTCTTGTGCTATCCGTCAAAGATCTTAGTTTATCATATTCACCCAAAATAACCTGTCCACCTGGTTTAGCCTGGAGAACATCTCTCACCATCTACAATATTTGGCATCACATCAGAAAATGCATCAATCTTCATCATCCAATTCAACAAACAACCTACAGTTTAACTGCACCATATTGTTATATCATTTGTTACATAAGCTGCACACCTTTTTAGCTTCTTCCCGCTCAGCATGGGTTCTCGTCCCCCCATTTGTGTTGCATCAGATGAATCAAAGGATGCTAGCAAGGAGTCTGCAGAAACTGACTCCAATGATGTAGATGATAGATCAGGTTCAAGCACAACTGGAAACAGTTGAAAAAATATACAAAACGGGAAAAAATTAGTTCTGAATACTTATTTATGATGTACTCCATCCCCAACAAGGCTGAGCCTCACCTGTTGACTTGTCAGTTGTCACAATAACAGTAAGGTTCCCTGCTTGCAAAAGATCCTCAAACACATCTGCATCAACTTCTGTCCCTGATGCGTCTGTCAAGTGTAGCTCAGTCCCAAGTGGAAGATCTAGCTTCTGCATGACTGATAAAAATATTTAGAATAAAGGAAAAATTACAATCAAGCTGCTAAGAGACTTTTTTTCATAATTTTAAAAATCAACTTCTAAAAGTTGAAGTTGATTTTTAAAATTATGGGGAAAAAATGTTTGTTCACATGGCATTACAAACACAACACCATAATATAAGACATGTAAATGTCACATGAATTCAACAGCTATTATAGCAAGTAGTTTACACATACATTCTGTACTACATGAAAACTGATGCCAATCTTTCTGAAGAAATGTGTTGAAGTCATCAAAGCCATCTTCAGTCTCAGCAACTTTGACATACGTCTGCGTTTCTCCAAATCTCACCTTCACCAACATGATGTGCTAATGAAGAAAAACGGCAGAGAGAACTTTAACGGGGAGTAAAGGGCCCGTCTGGGAGGAACCATCTCGGTCAAATTAGCTAACATGCTAACTGTCGTTAGCTCGAATCACACCACGTTGCGCCCCTTCTGCAAGCCGCATATATATATATATATATATATATATATATATATATATATATATTTGCAAAAAAAAAACAGAAGGGGGGATCATTTCAAAAGTTGTATTAATGAACGAAAGTTTTATTAACATATCTTCCACCGGGACACATATCTCTCTCCCATATATATATATATATATGAGAGAGAGATATGTGTGTATAATTTGTGTGTTTATTATATTAGTATGTAACTGCAAAATAAATAACTGCGTGTATATATCTGATCCAGTTTGACTTCAGTTTAAATTGTTTTAGTTCTGAATAAATATGTGTAATCTAACTGAAAGTTCACAAGCATTGTGAACATGTGATTAAAATGAGATCTGAGTTGCCTCCTATTCATTCTGACAGCAGCTGTCTGATCTGTGGTCTGACCCAAGATGGCCGCCATGTAGGCATGTCGGCCTAGCGGCTGGCAATATCCAATGGTGCGTCTACGTATATAATGTCTATGGTATGACCAACCAAGCCTGTTTCTCACCAACGTTCTATTTGTTTTCATGGCGTTTCCGTGTATTTTTGGTGATTTCCACGTCTTTGAGGTTAGAAGAATTCCTGGCCATCACCCTAATAGTACGTGGGCCAAATTCTGTAGGATGTCTCCTTAAGAAGTTTCGTATAAACTGTCAGGGGCAACTTTCTTCCACAGGGATAAGTTGCTACACATAGCAGTGATCTCAAAACACCAATGTTCCCACGTTTTCACTTGCACATTAATGAGGTATTGCTGATAAAAAATGTAAACTGTTGCGCTCCGGTCCAAGAGGTCACGTGATTTGATTTTTGCTAGATAAAATAAAAGCCTATTTGGGCAATTTTGAAATATGCAATTTTGCAATAAATGAGACTAGTAAAAACATGCTTGTAAAAAAATATTTTTATTTTCTATTTTCAAGCACTTTTCAGAATTGGAATGAAAACATACTGTTGCCATAAAATGTTAAACTCTGGCCTATAATGGCTAAATCACTGATCATGATGTTTACACAACGTATAAACAAATGTGTAAATAAATAAATATTTCATACCGAAATATCTTTTTTTCCTCTAATAAGCATTTACATAAAAAGTAATACTAATTTTACATTTTGATAAAGTCAAATGTCTTATTCGTTTTTTCACTCTCTTACACACACATCTAATCCTGAGCTTTCACACCAACAAGAATTGTTTAGCACAGCTTCATGTGCTAACACTCTAACTCCAGGGTACTTCATTTGGTAATGTGATTCAGTCTTAGTTTCTCAAATACAAAGGCAACAAATTATTTAACATTAAAGTATGGTTTATGGGTTGTGTCTCTCAGCCAATCAGATCGCTGCATTGTCAGCTGAGCAAGTTCAACGAGTTCATCATGGCTGCGCCCGTAAAGGGTTGTAAGCATTTGTCTTGGTGATATTACAGTAAATTGGGCAAAAGTCTGGGCTATTTCTGTCCTGCTATGGACTGGCGACCTGTCCACGTTGTACCCCGCCTCTCGCCCATTGACAGCTGGAGATAGACACTGGCACCCCTCACAAACCCAGCAGGGATAAAGCGTGTTAGAAAAGGAATGATGGATGGACTGGGCTATTTCTTTTTCCTTGCCATCAAGATCTTTGCCAACTTGCGCCAGAAAATGCTATTATTGGCCTTTCTTCGTCTGGAAACAAATGCTTACAACCCTTTACGGGCGCAGCCATGATGAAGTGGTTGAACGCGCTTAGCTGACAATACAGTGATCTGACAATACAGTGATCTGATAAAATATGTGATTAATTTACGATTAATCTTGAGTTAACTATTGAAATTATGCGATTAATCGCGATTAAAATTTTTTATCGTTTGAATCGTTGAAATATATATTTATTTTTTGATAAATATATATTTTCATAGACTATTCATCGCAATGCCTTTTACCATAAATCGGCTCCAACGGGTTAGCTTCCTACTTCATGTACATTTACAAATGGCACTTTAAACTGTACAAAAAACAGATACTCATCATCAGTGACCATCTGCCACTTTTTAAAAGTATGTGATGACAGCAGCACTGACCTACATAGGAGCAAAACTAGTCAAGTTAGAGCAGTTGTGCCAATAGCACACATAAAATTATATAATACAAACCGCAATGTGGAAGAAAAGAAAAAAATCAACAAAAAAAACTAAATAATGCATCTTAGAATCAAAGAAATTACAAAATCATAGCAAAAAGAAAACTACTCTGTTATTTTTTTCCCCATAAATCATGTCTGTCCAGTAATTTAGGACCATTTTGTTTGTGTTGTTTATATATATATATATATATATATATATATATATATATATATATATATATATATATATATATATATATATATATATATATATATAGTGTCCTTTTATTTGCGCACCAAAGCGGAGTAAAAATCAGGCATCCTGGGAAGTAGCTCTGGAAGTTGGTAACTGTCAATACTAAATCGAAATTATGTATTAAGTTAGACTATCAATAATTTAATTCAATCAATTGGTCCCATGTAGCCCCTAAAATGGTGACATTTTCAGTCAGCTAATTTATCTGGAAATCAGGTGAGAATTCACCGGATTCAGAGTATCTGAAAACACAATGTACATTTTCCTGAATTGACTTGTCTGACCAAGTGCAGCGAGGTCCTTCTCCAAGTACACCTCGCTGCAGCCTGCGGAAAGGGGGCGGGGACGGACCACTGTCAGTCTCATACCTTATATGGAAATGGGACCATTCCACTCCGGAAATTAAGGGGGCGCCAGTGACACTATTTCCTGTACCAGCCGTGTTATAATAATTATAATATTAATAACGCCATTTGTTTGCCAACCATAAATCAAATTAATATTTTAGAGACAAATGTACATTACATTTACAACACATTTATCCATCCACACCTATCCCTATAGTGGGATCGTTAGGGCTGCTGCGGTGGATCCTGGACAGATTCCCAGTCCATCGCAGATTAAGAAAACATCCATCCATCCATTTTCTGACCCACTTAATCCCTTATGGGGTCGCGGGGGTGGTTGGTGCCTATCTCCAGCGTTGAGTAAGAAAACAGATATAACCAAATACTTGCTAGTGCTGAAGTTCGAATAACAGATTTTGATGTTTGAATGGTACTCTTAAAATAAATAAATTCAAATCTAAAATATAATAGCCTTTGCCTTATTTAATAAGGACTAGATAGAAAAGAGGTTTGGTCGGTAAGACATTTAGACAACAATTTTTTCCAACTTAGTATGTCCATTTACAGTGCACTTTTGTTCTGTTTATTTGCCAAATATTTCTCTTATTATTCACATTGTGAATACAATTTACAAACAAACCAAATGACTTTTGAACTTCTAACAAGTGGCATTCCGAAAACTAAGATATACTTCTTTGCAGGCGACCTGGCTCAACTATTATCATTGTTTACCATAATGTCTCATTGGAAACTTTTCTACATAAAACTGATTGGTGTCCCACTATTCCATTTAGAATTTCCACATCAATTCTACCAATTGCAATCGATTCATAAACTGCGCTCCAAATACCTTAAATATCCACTTTTTGCTAAACCAAAAGGGATTCATTTGAAACTTTAAATGTAGCTTCAACCTGGAAAGACTCACACAGAGATAGGTTTTAGAAAGTTTATTTGACAAGAAATAATCTTTGGCGCTCGGAATCCGTCAGTAGACATGGTGCTGGTAACCGGCAGAGAGAATGATCCGCTGTGGATGAGGGTTTTTTTTTCTATATGAAAACCTTTTTGAATAAAGTCACTGGATACATAAGTTAAACCAATGTGTAAATTCTAACTATAACTATCTTCATCTTATCTGCTCAGCGAATCACTTGATCATGCACCTCTGTCCCAGCCTAACGGCGGCGGTCTCATCTCCTCCACCCTTCATAAAGTCCGGCTTGATGTGTGCAATTGCTCCTCACCTGAGCTTTCCTCACCTCCATCTGGTCTCCACCTTTGTTCAGCATACATTAATCATATGTTTGCAATATGACTATGTAACCGAACAATGTTTTTCTCTGTGCTTGCTTTATTACAAAAAAAAAAATCTAATTCTGACTGGTAAAACATAAACAACTTAGCTGTATGTCGGATTTGTAAAGAAAATTTCTATTGATTCCAGTCATTTTTCAAAGATTTTAGGAAACATTTTATTTAAACATATAAAATATTGCAAGTTATTAACTTTGATTGTATGTCAAATTTTTAAAACAAGATTATCAAAATGTTAAACAATGCTGTTACAGTATAGTTACAATAACTTTATTGGTTCTACTCTCTTTAGAACATCTTACAGCCACAATGTAACTTTTTCTGGAACCGACAATATTTCTATGAAAACTAAATGAATGAATGAGCTACAACAAAAAGAACATTCAAAAATTTACATAATATTGAAATAACTCAAAACGAATGACCGCACAAGTTAAAAGGCAAATGTGCTTCATCAGAAATGTTTTAAAATGGCATGTCACACACACAAAAAAAAAAAACGAACAATGTGTGACAACAGAAATATGGAAAACAACTGATTCATTCATTATTGACTTTCAGGGCAGCGTCCGGGTATGGCATCACAGTAGTAACGAGGGTACTCCCCTTCCATTTCTGGTGAAGCCCACACAGTCTTTATATGGCCGGTTGCAGGAAGAACACGTTTCGACCCCAAAAGGAATCCGATTTTCTGCTTTGAATGACTCTTAAAATTTATCCCAGTGGATCTCACCTGTTAATAAAAAATATATTTCACGTAGTTCAAATCTAATTTTGCATGTTTAAAGTGAAAATATTCAAAGGTCCTTACCATCCAGCCAAGCAAAGTGAGTCTTCTTCCCGGAAACTGGGTCAGACACAATGGCTTCAAAGCACTTGAAGGTCGATACCAAGGTGTGTCTTGGCATGCCAGGGTGAGGTAAGCTGTGTCTCCCTGTGCTAGTACCACCTCCTGGAGAACAGCTTCAAGTCCATTCAAAGGCATCTGAAAATAAAAAAAATAAAAAAACAGGTGCATTGCAAGACAGTCATACCAGAAGAATAGCTATGACACGTGATTATGAGTGAATCTTACCTGTAAGATTGGCGATATCCTTTGCACCTGCATGGTGAAGAGCATTAAACGCTAGTTAATACTTTATATCGCTCAAGATCTTATCCTTTCCATCTCTAATGGTATAAAAAATGCTGTCCAAATAATGAATTTAATTTTTGTTTTAAATCATTTAGGGTTTTAGTGTCATTTGCACATTGTAAATTTAACTTTAACGTAAATTTAAGGACAAATCGTAATAGCTACTGACATAAAAGGAAAAGGTTAGTACTCATCAGGAAATATACAAATGATTGGTATAAAAAAGGCATGTTTGAAATTAATCACTGTAGATTTTTTAACTTTATTGTTACTGCTTTGTAGGATTTAACAATTAATTTTAGAAGTCACAATGGCTTCCAGTTAACAGATATATATTCTGCAAAAAATTAATTGAAATTGTAAAAGTGATATTGCTCAAACAGCCAAGGGCAGGTATTAACTAATTAGATTTACTCAATTATTCTGTAACGTTTGACAAAAAAAATAAAAAAAATAGGTCTATTTTTCCTTATGTTGTAATCTTGAGTAAATTTGTTGATACGCAACCCAATGCGTGTAATTTAACTGAATGAAGAACACATTTTAACCTATAAAAAAATAAAACACGATACACAGATAAATGTTGTTCATGCTAGGTTTCTTCTAACCTTAATTTGTTTTCTTGTAATAATATTTTTCATTTTTGGTTAGAAAATGCCGAACAGTGTACATAACTTCATTTTTATTCATGTCTGCTAAAATAAATGGGCAATATTACATCGCACATTATGATCAGTAAAACAGGACTTAATAATAGCCATCTCACAAAATACTTTGTTACTCTTACTTGTGTGTAATTTTGTTTTTGTTTTTTTGCACAGTTACTTATTAAAAATATATTGAAGCAGTGCTACTCGTTATTAGAGCATCACATCTGGGTACTACACCCACATATGATGACAGCTGTTAGTTTATAAAAAATATTTGACTTTCCAGAAATGTAACATTCATGTTCCAAAAACACATTTAAAAATAAAAGAAAAACACTTGAAAACTGATAAGCATGTAAAAAAAATATTTTATATTTTTCAAGTGTTACTTTACATACCGTTATGTTGAGCCATAGCAGCTTTTGCTATATGGTTCTGTACCTTGTGCGACTCATCGGCATTGTATGAGCAAGGGGGACATCAATATGTTGCAAATAGATAGATGCGTGGATCTGTGTGATTAAAATAACAAACAAATTCCATCTAATGGTGCCCTGCAGGAAAATAATTATCTATGCTACATGTTAGCCTTCGCTGTATAAATTACGAATTTCACTTGTCTACAGCTGTTAATTATATTTTAAACCTAATCTAAAAAATGATTTACTATGTGAAAACAAGTTTTAAGAAGGTAAAAATACCTTTTGCTGACTTCGTAGGTTTTGCATTATGGATCGTGTGCCGAACATCAGTGGAAGAACCTCTACTTCTTTTAATCGACTTCTCAACTCCGCTTCTTTAAGGTACTAGTGATAATAAAAATAGCGCCCCCTTCATTTCCGGAGTGCAATAATCCCATTTCCATATAAGGTATGGGACTGACAGTGGTCCGTCCCCGCCCCTTTCCGCAAGGCTGCAGCGAGGTCCTTCTCTGTCTGACTGCAGCTTGGTCTGACCCAAGATGGCCGCTCTGTCGGCACGCCTCCCACCCGACGACGGGGCGTCTATGGATACAGTTTTGAACTTAACTCAGATTTGTTTTGAAGGGGTCGCTTTTATTTTGAAAGTCTCTCTACCGGAAGTGCTCCGTGTGAGCTAACAACAGGGCGCAGCTGTTCTGGGCTGAACACCCCTGGCGTTGGAGTGGTAAAAGACAGCTTCCGGCACCCGCTGCCCTGATAGCTTCAGGTTATATTCGGTTGCAGGTGATTTTTCCCACCCCCAGCTTGTTCGGTTCTTGTTAGCGGCTAGCAGCTGCCCGTGTGCGCCCGGCGTTAGGTGCCCTTGCCTCGGCTGTTTCTCAGCAGCAGGGATGGTGTTGTCAACATCCCAACAGGTCGCCCTGGCGTTCACGGCGGTGCTCCTCACGTTTGTCGTCCTGCCGAGGTTGTTCGGGGTTGGCGGGGGGACAGCGGCGAAGGAAACCAAGTTCGACCCTCGCTACAACAGGAAAGGTGACGCGTCTCCGTCTTGTCTTGTCATGTGTTTCCCACCAGGACGCTGCTGTCAGCTTGTCTGTGGCCTCTGTGTGTGTGTGTGTGTGTGTGTGTGTGTGTGTGTGTGTGTGTGTGGCTGGGTAGCCTCCATCATGCAGTAGTTGTCGCATTATTCCTCAGCGGTGGTCAGGCTTTACCAGAATAGAAAAAGATGACCCTGTGGTCATAATGGGGTGATTTAAGTTGGGAAGGAAGGAAGGAAGGAAAGACAGACAGAAGTGCAACACAAAGTGCTTCAGAGGTTAAAAACAAACACTTGAAAACACATTCTAGAAATAATCAGAGAAATAAGCTGAGTTTGAGCATCAAGTTTGTTTATGTAGACTTGCAGAGCCTGGAGTCGGTGGTGCTGCTGTCCATGGTGCTAATGGATTTATTAGTTACAGATTTAAAAAATCAGCGATGAAGTTATAGAATTGTTCCAGAATTAAGAAAAATGTTCTTAGTTACATATTAACCAAGACTGTTCTGTTTCTTCCTGATAGTTGCAGCCTATACATTTCATTTTTTTCATCTTTCCCCCAGCATTTTAAAAGAAGCTGTGAGGGATTTAGTTTGATTTTAGTATTTTATACCACTGTCAATATCTGACCAACATATGAAACAAACAAAAACAAAAATAGTCAGTGATGCTATTTAGGAAGTGTTGAGTAAATCTAATTTTCACATTTGATGAAATGAAATCAGAATTTAGCATTTTAGATGCTGCGGTATCTTCATATATATGTATAATATCTTGCTTTTGAAGTGTACTTGAATGCATCATGAAGTTGCGGCCTGTGGGAACACTTAGTTGAAGCTCAGCAGAACAGGTCTTGTGCTGCTACATGAAGTGCACAGACAAGCAAGTGTTTATTTTTTATTGTTATATTTTAAATATTCCACATTGTTTGCTATCCATTGTTAATGTTTTGTGTTTTTCTAAAGGAGCTCTGCGCAAGTTTGAAGTTTATTTTTTTCTTTCTCATACATGCCTGACTCCATTTACTGCAGTTGCCTCTACAGGCTCCATCCAGTCAGTTCATGAGAGAGTGATCTCTGGTCGTGTTCTCTGTGACACGGTGCGCTCTCACTCACCTAGCTACTACGCGCGGCATCACACTTGGAGCAGCTCCGTGTCACATATGAAACACTTCAATGTAAATACTTCTTGCCGCCGAGGTGTTTATAGTGTAGTAAAAATGAGCTCTGCACGTGCGTGCATTACGGCGTTACTCCCGATTCATGTCGTTATTTTTTTAAATCAGTCTTTGGTTTTATGAACAGATTTTTAGGAATTAATATGAGAATTAATTAAAATGTTTTCACAGCCCTAGAGAACACAGCCTTACCTCAATATTTAGAGCTGTTTTATCTCAGAAAACATGACATCTCTAAACTAAAGAGCTTATCCTCTTCTCCCATGTACAACACTGGTGTCCTTTCAACATCTAGACAGAAGGAGGAAACTTTTGCAAAAATTCTGGAACTATGCTCCTTTTAATCAATGTTTCCTTTTGGTTTAAATTGACACTTGTGTAACATTTGTTATCGTCATTTTTCTCATGTAAATGGAAGAAGAAAAAGCAATATCTGTTTCAAGAAGCAGCCCAAGAAAATCGGCCCTACGTATCAGGCGATCTCTAATTTAAATCCAGACTTTTTCTAGGCCACTCAAAAACTCCAGTAATTAATTTTTTTTCTTTGAGTCATTCAGAGAGATAGCCTTGCTGTCCTTTGGATCATTGTCGGGCTGCAGAACCAAACTGTGGTTGATGATTGAAGGTCCTGTACTGAATTCACGATTCCGTCAATTCTGACAAGTCGTCGAGGTCTTGAGGAAGCAAAGCAGCCCCAAACCATCACACTACCACCGCCATGTTTGACTGTCGGTACGATGGTCTGGTTCTGAAATGCTGTTAGTTTTAGGTCAGCTGCAGCATGACCCACACCTTCTGAGTTCCACCTTTGTCACATCAGTCTATAGAATATTTTCCCCAAAATCTTGGGGATCATAAAATAGTTTTTTTTTAATGTTTTTTATACTAATGTAAGAGAGACTTTTACAGTGTTTTGGGTCAGCAGTGGTTTTGGGTTTGGACCTCTCCTGTGGAGCCATTTCCCCAAGATTCTTTCCTGCTGTTGAATTATACCTGTTTCCTTAACTGAGGCAAGTTAGGCCTGCAGTGAATGTTGCTCAATGTGATCTCCTGGTTGATGTGCGGTTGGAGTTGAGTTAAGAAATTAATTCTGGTAGTAGGGCTGGACGATACAGGAAAAAAGCACATCAATAAAGAAATCATTTTGATCAATATTGATTATAAAAAAAAATCCAAAACATATACACTGCTCAAAAAATAAAATAAAGGGAACACTAAAATAACACATCCTAGATCTGAATGAATGAAATATTATTAAATACTTTGTTCTTTACATGGTTTAATGTGCTGACAACAAAGTCACACAGAAATTATCAATGGAAATCAAATGTATTAATCCATGGAGGTCTGGATTTGGAGCCACAATCAAAATTTAAGAGGAAAAACACACTACAGGTGGATCCAACTTTTTTTTGTAATGTCCTTAAAACAAGTGAAAATGAGGCTCAGTAGCATGTGTGGCCTCCACGTTCCTGCATGACCTTCCTACAACGCCTGGGCATGCTCCTGATGAGGTGGTGGATGGTCTCCTGAGGGATCTCCTCCCAGACCTGGACTAATATCTGCCAACTCCTGGACAGTCTGTGGTGCAACGTGGCGTTGGTGGATGGAGCGAGACATGATGTCCCAGATGTGCTCAATTGGATTCAGGTCTGGGGAACGGGCAGACCAGTCCATAGCATCAATGCCTTCGTCTTGCAGGAGCTGCTGACACACTCCAGCCACATGAGGTCTAGCATTGTCTTGCATTAGGAGAAACCCAGGGCCAACTGCACCAGCATATGGTCACAATGGGTCTGAGGATCTCATCTCTACCTAATGGCAGTCAGGCTACCTCTGGCGAGCACATGGAGGGCTGTGCTGCCCCCAAAGAAATGCCACCCCACACCAATACTGACCCACTGTGAACTGGACCTGCTGGAGGATGTTGCAGGCAGCAGGACGTTCTCCACGGCGTCTCCAGACTCGGTGACATGTGCTCAGTATGAACCTGCTTTCATCTGTGAAGAGCACAGGGTGCCAGTGGTGAATTTGCCAATCTTGGTGTTCTCTGGCAAATGCCAAACGTTCTGCACGGTGTTGGGCTGTAAGCATAACCCCCACATGTGGACGTCAGACCCTCATACCACCCTCATGGAGTCTGTTTCTGATTGTATCAGCAGACACATGCACGTTTGAGGCCTGCTGGAGGTCATTTTGCAGAGCTCTGGCAGCGCTCCTCCTGTTGCTTCTTGATCAAAGGCAGAGGTAGCGGACCCGCTGCAGGGTTGCTGCCCTACTACGGCCTCCTCTACGTCTCCTGATGTACTGGCCTGTGTCCTGCTAGCGCCTCTATGCTCTGGACACTACGCTGACAGACAGCAAACCTTCTTGCCACAGCTCGCATTGATGTGCCATCCTGGATGGATTTTTTTTTTATTTTTATTTTTTTTTTAGGGCAGTGCATTTTAAGTGTTACCCTGGCCATTTTATTGTGTTGCTTAATGACCTATTTTTAGATATAGAACACACAAAAACTGAATTTAAACTCAACCGACTTTTTACTACAGCTCCAAGTTTTTAAAAAACAAGAAAAACAAGAGAAACAGAACACGTGCTCTCTGAACTCTTTGAAGGGGCCGGAGCTTGGTGATAAAAATAGGCTAGAATGTAAAAGGAAGGAAAACTATTGTTCTATAGAACTTTTAATTGACCTCTTTCTTCTATCGCACCACACGTCTATTGCTCAATATATATCGATCTTGAATCACTGTCCGGCCTTAACTGCTCAGCCAGATTGCAAGGAGACTAGGTAGGTTTTTCAACAATAGACCCTCTTTCTTAACCTTAGACCTATGAATAGTTAGCCGCTTCTCTGATTAATGCTCTCATTGGCTGGCAATTAGTGTTGCTGGATTTTATTCATGGGTGTCAGATAAAAAGGGTCCAAATAAAAATGCATGCCACATGTTGTAGATGTTTGGTTGTAAACATGGAAAGAATGTGTCCTTGGTCTTCCACTTCATAATTATGCACAGCTCTGTGTTGGTCTGTCACATCCCAGTAAAAGAAGTTTATTCTGGAGCAGAATGACAAAATGTCGTCTAATATGTTACGTGTTGGGCTAAATGGTGGGTCACAATCCATGAGCGGGACCTTGCAGGGAAGCTCCTCCATAATGTCCAGTTGTAGTGTAGAAAACATGGAGAACTCCATGAATAATTCAATAAATATGGCTTTTAGCAGCAAGAATCTGCCTTGTGGTTTTTCTAATTGTAACCCGAATGTTTTCTTTGTACACTTTACAACCTCTTTTACACAGCTCCATTGTGGTTTGTGTACAGCCTATTGGAGTCTTGTTGAATTTAAAGCTCACTGTCCTGTAATGTCTGCTCCCAGCATGATGGTGTAGAAAAGAACTAGATTGATCAGACCAACCCATTAGACCCAGTCGGTTAGAAAAAACCCAAGTCTTGCATTTCCTGTTCCATTTATCTTCCCAAATCGTCTCCATGTTGTTTTGAGCCGTGTCAGAAGATACTTTTCCAGTTTTTTCAAATTATTACGGAGACAAACAGCAGCACATATAAATTTAATTGCAATCAATCTTAGAAATGTCCGTGCGTGTATGTCATTCGTTGTTCTGTGATTCACCTGAATGGTTCTTTTCTATATATATATATATATATATATATATATATATATATATATATATATATATATATATATATATATATATATATATATATATATATATATATATATATATATATATATATATATATATATATATATATATATATATAAAAAATATATATTTCCAGCATTTAAAACAGCTGGTCAGCAATCAAAGTGGAACAATGGAAAATGGTCCAATTCTGGTTTGTGGCTGACTGATTGGCACATCTCTAATTTTCTCTCCTCACTACCCTGCAAAGGTAAATATGCCGGCTCAGATGTGTGTTGATAATTTCCTGACAAAGTTGGAAAGAAACCATAGGCTTTTAGCAGCTGTCTACATGTATGATATTCCTCTGCTGTTCTTGACAGAATTTGTGGAGCTCATGTAATTTGGCTGGTTTATTTGCACAGGTCCAGTCATTAAGCATAGTCCATACATTTTCAATTGGACTGAGCTCTAGTGATTTCAGCTCATAGCACTTTATTTGTACTGTGCCTGTTCCCAACGCATCTCATCTCAAGGTACTTTGAAAGACAAGTAGATCAATTTTACACCCAGGAATATTTCATCAGTTTCATAACATGCAGCCATAACGTATGTTCAGAAAATGCTCGTCCAATTTGGCCGTATTTATTATGGAATTGAGTCAAATTCAGGCATGAATTTTTGCTTGTTGAGGTCTTCTGGCCTATTTCCTGTTGTCAGGTTCAGTCTATGGGAATTCCTTTTTAAAGACCAGCCAACACGCAGACCTGGGTGTGGCTAGGGAAACTGAATTCAGCTTTTGTGGGTTCTCTGCATGATTTCACAATGAGCCAGGCTGGTTTGGATAGCTTATTCCCCCTTAACAAATGAAACCATTATTTGAAAACTGCATTTCAGTTTTTACTCAGGTTATCCTTTTCAGATATGACCAAAACCTGAGAACAGAAGAAATCTGTCTGCGGCAAACCCTTTTTTCAACATTGCAGATACATGTTGCTGGGGCTGGGCCTTTATCGTATCGTTTTATCGTTATCGAGAAAAATATCTTATAAGAATTTGAGTTTGTCTTCGCAATGATTAATTCCAATTAGTAATGTCTGAAAAACCCCAAAGCTACCAGTAATGTCATGATTGTTATTTTAACAACTTTCTCCTCTCTTGGTTTCTTCAGAGCATCAGTAAATGTCAATAAATTCAAAATTATAATTAAATGTCATTACTGTACGTAGTTTAGTGATTAAAAATCACATTTCCTAATGTAACTTGTCCTGACGCAACATATTTAGAGTTTTGTTGTAATGTATGTTAAGTCCCTTGAGATGACATGTGTTGTGAATAGGCACAATATAAAATTGAATTGAATATATGTTACATTATTAAATGTCTTTTTTAAGAACAGTATCTGTATTCATGGGGCTATAGTTGACTTGAAGTCATAGCCACAAAGTTACCTAAAAACACTACAAGAAGCCGGTAATAGTCTTTTATCATAATTTTTTATCGTTATCACAATAGTACCACAATATATTGTCATAAAATCTAAAGTCTATATCACCAATCCCTATAGTTTGCTGCATATAATGCTCACACAGTGGCTGATCTGGAGCTTAATGTTCCCTCTCACTCTAAGTTTGGGTCATGATGGGTCTTGTGCTTGCTAGTTTTGTTGCTTTAAGTGAATTGCTACATGGCTGAATGTATCAAGATGACAATTTTGTGTTATCTTACCAAACTATGTGGTAAGTGCGTCAAGTTGTAGAAAATACTCATTGATTCCTGAGAAAATCAGACAATTGTCTTTTCCAGGTTTTGTTTTTAGGCAGGAGGAGCTGAAGTGGATTCAGACAGGTCCGGCTGTAGAATCTCATCCCCTTCCCCCCCATTTGAATGCATTGTAGGTCCAGGCCCGGGCGCATCGAGGGGTCAGTCTGTCGGTGTAAACTCCCCCGGCTCGCATCAGAGCGCTGACAGCATCCAGCAGATGAAGAAACGCATGGAGCAGGAGATGAAGAGCGACAAGTACAAGTCCAACAACAGCAAAGGCTACGTGTTCACGCTAATGCCCCTCTATGCCATCGGAGTGGGAGTGTTTGCAGCTTACAAGTTTCTGAAGGTAAACGTCTGCGTTGCTCCTGCAGTACAAAGTTACACTCGTTAATTTCCACGACTCTTAAACGTGATTGCCAGGTGCAAAGTCCTGATTTTTGCTTTTCTATCACAGATCAAGTCTTCAGATGACAAGGCACAAAAGGACAAATTTGCTAAAGGAGCCAAAAAGTCAGCAGAGGCAGGTGCGTTTGACAGTTTGCCTTTATCTGGGCTTTGGTCACACCTATTTGGTTACCGTGGATCATATTCATCTCTGTTTGTTTTACACAGAGAACCAGTTAAATGAGTTGGAGCAAAGGCTGGCCCAGACAGAAAGGATGCTCAACTCTATCCTCACCCAGCTGGACCCACTCACAAACTGGTGAGGCGTGACACAGACTCACAAACAGAGGTGTATCCTCCGGGGAAAAAAAACCTCAAAGTATACAAATCATTGTGCCATATGTGTTGTCTACACTCCTGTCCTCTGTGGTAGCACTAGACCAGGGGTGTTAAAAAAGTAACCTGGGGACAATATGCCGCCATTGGATTTATTTGTGTGGTCCCTCCCACTGCAGTTCAAGAATGTTCGGTGCATTGGCACCCTTGTGTAGCCTTTATACATGATGGGGAGTGGTGGCCCAGGGCTTATAGGCAGATTGCCACTGTGGGTCCCTGAGCAAGACTCCACCCACCGCTCCGGTTAAATGCAGAGGACACATTTCATTGGAATGTCTGTTGCAATGACAATTAAAGATGATTATTACGGATTACATGAGGCCCATAAAGCGGTTAGTGCAGCCTGATGTTAGACCACAGCAGGCAGCCTTTTGGTGTTTCAGCATGGTGGTACTCGTGCTAAAAGCTGATGAAATAAAGGTGGTTCAAAAATATTACATTTCTCCTCTTATTTTCTTTCTTTTCCATATGAGAGTAATTTTAGATATCAGAATAAGAAACCTCCACGCTTAGGCTGCTGGGATGGGGGGGGTCTTAATAGTTCTTACACTTTAATACAGTTTAGAACTGTTTATTCCTTAGCTGTAAACTTCTTTTAAAATGTAATAAGTGTTGTGTTGAGTAAAATTGGCCTTATTGTCAGTGGAATCCTCTTATTCACCTTACTAAAAAGAGAAATGACAGGCACTCATCTTGTGAGAAACAGAGCTCTTTAATCTTGGCCAAAGAAAAAATGCACAGCCTCTCCCAGATGGAAATCATTTCCCTATGTATTGTCCATAACGTCTGCCTCCAGGTTCCCGGGGTTTCTTATCTGCCAGAGTCCATGGTCTCCTCCGTAGGAGATAACCGTTAGAGACCTGGTGTCCTTGAAGACAGGTGCTCTTCCGCTTTCCCTCATTAGCAGACATGTTTGCTTTGTAGCTCACGATGTCTCGTGAGTTTACCAGCTGCATATAAGGGTAAACTAAGTTCAGTTGGTACACGTAGTAATAAAACTTTAATGCTTTATGATTATAAAGGATAAAAGATCTTAAGAATAATTGTCTTTAGCTTAATTAAATAAACAGTTAGTAAACATTAGTTTGAATGAAAATAAGATAAATTCTTGATCACGTTATTAACGAGTTCCCATTGCCTTTTCAAATAATCTCAAAATATCAATACTGCATATTTCTTCCTAAATAAATTTGAATTTCATATAATCGACAGAAATTGCTTCCGGTTGATCGTAAAGCCGTATGTTTTTACAATGTTCGGAAAAGGAGCTTGAGGCAGAGAAGGAGCTAGAGAATGGGAAAATGCTAATTTCAACAAAAGCGGATTGAAAAACTAGGAATATTGGCGAATAAAAACGAGGAAAATCAACAGGATCAACAGTTCTTTGGGTGTTTAAACTGGTATATTTGACAATTCATGATTTGCAAAGACAAAGAGATTTGAGTTTATACCTTATGCACCTTTCTTCCTTTTGGCACCTTTCTTTTTGTCTATTAAGCCGATGTGTGACAAGTAAATTTTTCCACTGTGAGATCAATAAAGCCCTATCTTATCTTATCTTATCTTATGTTTTCCTCGTCATTAACTTTATCTCTTTCCATAGATTCTCTTTCTCATTCAATGTAGAACTTTCCATATGCCTTATCATCTAGGTCTATATTGAAAAACCTACAGTAAAGTAATGCAATATTGATTCTGGATGTAGTGTAGGAATTCCTTCAATATAAACCAAAGAAAATTTTACATTACCTGCCAGAAGCTGGATAAAATCTTTAAAAAGAGACGACAGTATTTTCACACCTCACGCAGTAGCTCAAGGAAATATTTTAATCTAAATGTTTTAGGCTAAATATTTAAGGCTAAAATGAGTAAACCCTAGTGATGGATTTTTGGGTAAACTAAATAGAGCAGTGTTACATGTCATTGTTTCTAAAACATTGAGAGTATACCCACTTCTCCAGGGACCACTACACCACTGCAGACAGCCACAGATCAGCTGCAAGAAGCAGACAATAGCTAACAATGTCAAGTTACTTTTCTGTAACCAACGCAGTCACGTCCGCAGTAGCTACCGTAAACAGCACAGCAGCAGCTGGAGCAAACTTTACAGGCACTAACGTCGGGAAATCAGACGGTCTTCGAACAACATTTGGATCCAATGCAACACTGCATGCGGAGGTGCTCTGTTTTCTAAACACAGCCATCAACAAGTACTATATATATATATATATATATATATATATATATATATATATATATATATATATATATATATAAAAAAAAAGACGGCACACCTTCACAATAAATGTTTTTTTTTTGTGTAAACCATGTGATATAGCATAGCTACTGTATATTTGTGCATTTATTCTAATCAAAACCAGTTTAAAATGAATTTAAATATCATGAGATGTTAAAATTTACTTTATTTTGAAAAACCAACCCAGCTGGCTCCTGTTTGTCTCGCTGTGTAGCTGCTAGTGAATGAAGCTGCTGACTGCTGCTCTCGATAGTGAAGGAAAACTAGAGCAGACAATCCAGTGTATCCAACTTAACAACTATGTCGCTATATTTGGGGACTTTTCTGACCCCAAAAAAGCGATTTGAAACAAATCTAGTGAGTTTTCTCTGTGTTTTTGGCAACGTAGCGATGTGAAAACGGCAATCTTTCTCACGACAGCTGCCAGAGTTGCGTGAGTCTCCCCCCTTTCCCTTAGCGCTGTCTCACAGGCACAGGCAGCTGCTTCGTCCTGAAAGCCCTGCATGCAGTCAGAGCAAAGAGAGAAAAGAGGAGACCTGCTCCGTTTTCACATTGCAAATGTATAACGCATGCATAAAGCTGCTGATGATTCCACTCTGGATTACAAAGCAGGATATAAACATAATGTAAATATAGTTTTTAATCTAGTCTTGTTTTTTTTTCTGAAACTGTTGCACTAAATAATTACCTTATTACCACACAGCTTGAATCACTTATTCACCTTGTTCAATGTGTGTGCCTCTGATTACTGTCTTTTTGGTACCACAGGAAAACCTGAATATTGTACATTAACATAGCTTGATGTTGCACATTCACCTCCACTCAGATGAGTGGAGGACTGTATTATGAACAAATGTGAGCATTCAGACTTGTTGTAATTGCTTTTTCTGTCCCGTTTACCTCCACAGTGTCAAATCAGTGGCCCAGGAGCAGAAGAATGAGATCATGTCTCAGCTTCAGACCATCCGCTACCTGATGAAGAAGAGGGGCATGGACTGTCCGCCGCTGAATGGCAATGGTGGGCTGATGGGCTGGACAGACTGTGGGTTACTGTACGGTTTCTAAATGAAGAATAACACACGCAGTCATTCGGGTTTGGGTCCATTAGTCTCTAAGCGATGGATAGTCATCACATTTAAATTACACCTCACTAAAGGATAGAAGCCACATAGCAAATATAAGGGAATAATCTGTACAGCCATCCCAGATTATGACATGGAAGTCAACTCAGGGTTTTTTTTTATCTGCAATTTGCTCATATTTTCTTCAGCCACACATCTAAGCATCTAAACCCTCTCTTTGGGAATTTTTTAGTTGCAGAAACTAGCCACATTTCTCAAACCTAGCTCCTTGATTAATTATGCTAGTAGATTTAAAGGATCCATTTTGGACCAGCTGCCTCAAACACAAGATAATATTCATAATGCCTTGCAAGATTGGCATCATCAGACCCCATTTACTGGGGCACATGCCACAGTATAAGTGAACTGAGCCCCAGTGTAAATGCTGCAATTAATTTTCAGCAACAATAAATATTTATGCATTAATTCAGATAATTCCGACGGGGGAAGAGGCATATTTCTACTAAATCGCATAGCTAGTATGTTGTTGTTAACTCCAAATAGAGGATACGTCTCACTGGCATATTCTGTTTGAGTGAAACCAAATGAGCTTATACTAACCGACCATTATCGCATGACTTCTGTAGATGGATATTAGGAAATTCCCCACATGAAGCAGACATGGGGGAGAGGGAGGTAAGGTCTGGTGATGAATTAGCCGTTTAAGCTAGCCAGTTAAGTTAGCAACGTTATTAGCAAGTCTGTTAACGCAATGCCTTGTAGGCATTACGTTAATAGACGTATAATTTATATTGATGTAGGAATTGTCTACATCAATATACATTTGTGGGTTTTTTTGTGATTTATTTTATTTAATTTTTTGCTGCTGCTGTAGAGAATAAGGATCAGGGTCAGGGAGGAGGAGGAGAGACTGAAAGGCAAGAAACAGATGAAAGTCAAGATGTGTGAGCAGCAACCAGCGTCCACAAACACTAAGGGGTCATTAGTGACTTAGGGTGAACAAGTGAAGTTGTCCCACTATCCCCAGCACTGCTTTGGGGTAAAAAAAAAGTGTTCATTTAATTCAAAATGTTTTGAAAGCCTTCCCTGGTTAGAATATTCTGCAACTACAGATGCAGCTTTTTGTTTCTCATGTAGGATGTTTGGTAAACATGTGAAACATGACTCATTTGCAAGCACTGGTTTGACCAACAGGATAAAAGCTCTGGATCTCTTCAGAGAGGATGGAAAAACACCTGCCCATGAAGAGAGTATAAAGGCATGGCACAGCTTCAGCATCTGTGCTCTTAATGGTAGTGTAGTTGAACAGTGGCATTCAGGTAGAAATCAAGGAGAGATGGGAGTACATCAGCCATTTTAATTTAGACTTCTGTCTGCATCAACCACAAGCAACAAACATTGCCTATAGATAATGATGTTTGTAAACAAGGACTATTTAAAATGACAAACTGTTTTCATTAATCAGAATATTCCTATTCAGGAGAATAGCTTGTTGAGTTGGACGTCAATCTTTGTTGAACATAAAATGCAACCAACAAACAAGTGTATGTAATAAACAGTTTGACCGTTACTTAATGCAGTGGTGAGATTCCTGAAGGTTTCTGGTAAAAAGTATGATTATTTAAACTCTAAAACAAATGATGCAACTCTCTTCCCTTCCATGTGGAGACAATTCCACTTCAAACGTATTACCCACACCTAAAGGAGTGTGTTGTCCATTAATTGTTACATAGCCAAAAATTACATATTTTAAAATTGCGAATATATTGCAAATGCGATTTAATTGTTCAGCCCTAGTGGGGATGCATTTATTCAATAGAAACAGGGAATTTGATCAGTGTTGATGGGAGGATGGTTGTAGTTAAATAAAAGGAAATCCTGGAAGAAAACTTGTTGGAGGTTTGAAAGACTCTAGTCCTCCAGGGTTGGTGTCCTCCAAGTTTTAGATGCGTATCTGTGTCAATACACATGGGTCACATAATTAAAATGTAATTCTAATATGACTTAATCATAAGCAGGGCTCTGTATAAGTTGAGGGCATGAGGGGATAATTTAGTTTGGTGCGCTGCACTTGGTACATCCAAAGGTGGCAGGGCACTGGGCCTTGACACATACAGATTAATGCATATGTATGTGTTAGAACGACCTAGTCAAAGTCCAGACCTAAATGAGATTCTATGACAAGGATTGAACAGTGAGAAAACTGATGCTCCCCACCCAGTCTGACTGAGCTGGAGGAATTTCAAAAGTTGGAATTAGTATAAATTAGCAAAGCTGGTAGATATATACTCCTAAACACTCGCAGCTGTCTTGGCAGAAAAGGTTCATTCTACAAAGGATCAACTTTGAATGCTGAATACTAATGCATGACCCAGAAAGTTTTGAAAATTGTGTAAAATGTCCTTCCTTTTCACAAATCTGCACCAAATAATGTTGGTCTGTCACAGGGGCGGCCAACTCTAGTCTTCAAGAGCCTGTCTGCTTGTTTTAGATGTTCTCCTGGTTCAAAACACCCGAGTCTCTGCTGAACCTGATGACGCACTGAGGAGAAAATTCAGCCATTCAGCTTTATTGAAGCAGACACACGTGCTAAACCTGATAGACACCAGCTTCTGAAGACCCTCCCTGTAAAATCCATGGAAGTTAGCAGTTCTAATGTAGTAAAGTCTAAAAAAACATTCAATGAGTAAGAATACTTCTGCAAAGCACTTAACTCTGTCAGATGACAGGTTGTGGGAGCCATGATGAACGTTTTGCCACTCATGGCTGCCTTTTAAAGCAGAATTGTAACAAAAGTGTACAGAATCCCCTGAAACAAGTCTCTCCACAATAATTCAACTGGGAGGGTTATTCTGCAGAATACCTGAAGAAACCCCAGGGAGACCCTCACAGACTGGTACAGCTTTTAATGTAAGCCACTTGATGGTCCCAGGTATTCTGTAGTAGGCTAATCCACTTCATTCTGTCAATGTTTTGTAAAACTAGTGTTTGATAACTTGCTGCTGGATTCAGGTCAGCCCAGTCATAGCAGACATGTAGCAGCAACATCAACGCCTGAAGAGGCTGGACACCAACACCGGCACAGCATCACCGTTGCATGCCTTGACCCAAAGTTTTGAATTCGACCCTAGCCCCCTCGCTTTGAATTTTTCTCGGCATCTGTTTTGCATGAGAGGCAACATTTCTGACTGTGGCTGAAGCGAGATTTGCAAGAAATCGGGCTCTGTGTCGTGTCCGATTTACATTGAGGCCTGTGGTTTGGTAGCCAGATGCAGCATGCTAACGCCATTCGGTCATTGTTTTATTTGTTATTTTTTTCCCTTCAGACGTTTCACGCGGGCAAAATCTGGACGAGCTGATTGAGTCCATCGGAGCCAGCCAGACCTCCACAGCAGCGAACACGCAGCCCTCCCCTGAGACCTCAGAAGCTCCTCAGAAGGTTTCCAAGCAGCCTTCTGATGGCGGAGATGAGGCTGCAGCACAGGGCGAAGAGATGATGGAGCTCCGACCAGATGAATGTATTGGTGAAGAAGAGGATCTAGAAGCAGAGGAGACGGATGATCAAGGAGAAGACGAGGTGGAAGGCTTGGAGCCTACAGAGCACGAGCCTCCTTCAACATGCGAGACAAACATTGAAGAGGTCTGTGCCGAGCAGCCTGTAACCGGTCTCAGACGGCGCAACAGGCCTGAATGAACCCTCTGCTAGGAGATAGAAATGTGACAGTTTACTAGGAATATTTATTATCTGAAAGGCTTCCACAGCTCATGCGGTCATGACATGAAACATAAGAAACTTGAACGATTCTGTCTGCTGGTTCCAGTCTCAACGACCAGCAGGAGCTGCTGCTGAGGGCACCAAGCAACAATAGCTGCAGATGGGGTGTTAGCGCTTAGTCTTCAGCTTACAGACCTATGTCAATAAATTAGGGTATTGTCAACAAGATCATTTATTTCCGTAACAAAATTGAAAGCCATTGATTCATTACACGGAGTGATACATTTCAAGGGTTTATTTCTGTTTATTTTGAGGATTACTTGTAGCCAGGGACAACCTAAAATACAGCTTCTCGCCAAATTTGAGTATAATTCAAAACAAATTAACAAGGATTTTTTTTTATGCAGACAATTACAAAACTTTTTTATGCAGACAATTACAAAACTTTTTTTTAACTACAGTTTTTCCTTCCACTCAACTTTCCGATAATGTGCTTTTATACAGCACTCTGTAAGACATTTAGTGCACTTGTTTAATGCAGCATAAATAAAAAAAAATTAGGTAAAGAGATATGTAATCTATAGAAAGAGATACTGACTATATAAGTCAGTAAATAACCACACCTAAGATGCCATTTTTTCACTAAAGCTGTTAGTTGCTAGTAGCTGGAGAGACTAATCTGGAATCTGTTAGCCAAAAAGATCTAGACAGTAACAACTTTTTAATAATTGTATTTGTTTATTTGTGACCCATATCATTGTCATCACCCATATAATACTCAAATTCACATGTTTTCCCAATATTGTAGAAATCGTTTTATTGCTGAACTTTTGTTATGGCTCTGACAGTCTGCTTTAAAAAAATCCTTGTTTATTTGGTCACATATTCTGGGAAAATTAATTCTGAGTTGGCCTCTGATAGAAGCCAAAATGATCTAAATTAACCAATTAAAATCAATTAGAATTTATTTGTGTGCATGTAATGAATTGATATTATATACAATTTTTTATTATATTGTTATCTGAGATGCACCTGTAGTTTAGTAAGATCGGGACTGTGGACAACATGCTGCAGGCCTACCCTTCCATTTAATGCTATCGACACCTTAAAACCCTTCTGTCGTCAGATAAACCTTTTGCTCCATAAAAAGTAGAAAAAGACAGATGCTGAATGGACAGGGAAAGCTTTTAAAGGTTTAATTTGCAGTACCTGTTAAGCTGGGCATAATTTTTTTTTTTGGCAGAAGTCTATAGAAGTCATGCGATAATATTCAGTTCAGTTTTGGATCGGGGCGAGTTTCAGCAGCATCAGCATCCTGCGTCATGTAGTATACATGGGGTAACGAGGGGCGATTCGCCTCTCACGATCATCTCCCGATCAGGAATCGGACAGTCGGATGAAAATCAAACATGTTTGAAATTCAGTCGGCCCCCATGAGCGATCGTGAGCGCGTCCTGCTATTGAAGCAGAGCTACGAGCGTCTACGAGCAGATTTCCCCAAACTCCGCGCACTGCACATGTGCAAACAAGATAATTCTTCTTCTTCTCAGACGAAAATATAGGAATGGAGAGAAGCATGGTGGCAGTAGGTGTGACATGGAGTCAAACTACGGAGGAGCAACTCGTGTAATAGGGGGTTTTCACTGACGTCACTGGCCAACTTCCGGTCCGCCATATTGGGTGGCACACTTCCTTATCTCTAGTTGTCGTACACACTAGGGCTGGGTATCATCTAGGATGAGCCGATTCGATACGATTCTCGATACACAGCTCACGATACGATACGATTCTCGATACATAGCTCAGCTTGCTTTGATTCCAATATCGATATTTATTACTTTGAATTAATGCTCAGTGATTCAATCACCAAAATCAGCCAAATATTATGTTCATGTTCTATTTATTGATCACAGACATATTAACAGGAAAATAAAGTGCATTTGCTTCAATGCATTTAACGTGTCACAGAAACCAAAAATGTGCCCAAACATCTGATTTTAGGGACAAAGGAGCTTCTAAAATCCTGTCGGCCGTTCCACAAATTTGTCTCACTTGCTCTCCTTCGCTGTGAACTGTAATGGTTGCGCTGTAATAACGCCCCCTAGGGAAAAAAAAAAAAAAAAAAAAAACGCCCCCTAGAGGTTGGGAGGTATATCGATATTGAAAGCTAGAATATCGATATTAAATCGTTTTTAAAAATATCGATATTAATCTTTATATCGATTTTTATGCACAGCCCTAGTACACATATTATCGTATCGCGAATGGATAGGTACGCCAGCACGCTAGAGCGACCAGATAAGGACGTCTATCTGAGGAAATGTTCCGTGATCGACCATATGGACCCGTATGCCCTCCACGGTGCCTTGTTTAGCCGTAATCCAGATGATTGGCCAAATGTAGAGCACGGCGACATAGTGCATTACCTGGTGTTCGGTGAAAACCCTCTGCACACTCTTGAGGAAATGAGAGCTTACAAGGGTCTAGAGGCTCACAACCAGTTCACATCTGGTTATGTACATCAAGGAAATCGCCATCATACGTGGACGGGTGAGTTTTAATAAGATGGTAAAAATGTAAACAATCCGACGCAAATGTGTCACATGCTTCTGCGGTGGCTGGCGGCGGGCGGTGCGCGAAGGCGCTTGGCTGCAAGGCCGATCGACGCCGCTCGCGGCTTTAATTATTTAAGCAGAACAATGACCAGTGCAAAATTAAGTTGTATTTACCGTATTGGCGCCGGTGGGCGCCAATACGGTAAATACAATACGGCAAATACAATACGGCGCAACCACGGAGAACAGTTGTTCTCCGTGGTTGCGCCTCCAGGCAGGAAAGCGGTGGAAAATTATTCCGTTTCTATGTTTTTCCCATGGCGATCATGTGTTGCGCTGTTACAGCCCACAATACAGCAACGGTTTACCATGGTTGAAATCAAGTTAAGGTGAAATTAATCAAATTAAAACACGGCTGAGAGAGGGAGTACAGTACACGGTAGTCATAGGCAGTAGAGGCGGCGGAGGCAGTCAACACGGCAGCCGCGGAAAGTAATAAGTCATAACGCCCAAGCCCTATTATTAATATATTCTTCTTACATGTTTTAAATACTTAACAGTTAATTACCTGTGACAAAGTGAGCACCGCAGACTCTGGCGTATTCCATCTTAACACCGTCCAAATCGGACCTGGATATCCGTGTCAGCCATAGGTGACGGCGTTGTTCAGAGAGCTGTTTTGTTTTTTCACACTGATTCACTATTACAGCTGGTAGGCGATAGAAAGAGCGTTGATCTCCACCTCCACGGGCCGTGCAACCAACCATTAAACACGTTTTCACCATTTTTCACTGTCAATACTGCCTATGGCGTCATACAACGCAGGTCAACGGTGCGAAACGACTGCCACCCAATATGGCGGACGCGCTGAGTAGTCACGTGAGCGTGACGTCAGCTGAAAAACCCCTATTGCTAAGCCCGTGTGTTTCGTTCTTGTGAGCCTCATATTTAACAGTGAGCATCGACACTTCCGCCTTTTTCTTCTACTGTTTACATTTGGCTTCCGGGTAGACGACTCCGAGTAGCGCCATCTCTCTACGGGGCTGAGTCCAACGTGTGCTTTTTGAACGTACAGTGTGAGCAGTCAGGTCGCATCAGAGCGTGGGGCCGTATGATGAAAGAACAGATATCATGAGCAGTGAACTTTTAAACCTTGTGATTCTGTCGTACAGTTTGAGCTGTACATGAGTACCACGATTGAAAATATCCTACAGTGTATGCCCGGCTTTAGTCCGTGTTAGATACCAACCGATACTGGTTTTTTAAGGCAGATGCAGATTTTTTTTTTTTTTACTGCTATCTCGCGCTATTTTAGCGTGAGATGACAGTACTCTGAGATTCTGCTGGAAAACTATACTGCCCATGAAGAGTAGAGGTCAACTGATACAGGTTTCTTTTAAGACTGATACCATTATTTTAACATCAGGGAAACTGACACCCGTTACGTGGGGCCGATTTTAGTTTTTTGGGATGGGGGGTTTGGGCCGGTTCTAGAAGCCGATATTGCGTTTTTTTCTTGCATTTACATGAGAAAATTTACAAAATGATAACAAATGTTACATAAGTGTCAATTTAAACCAAAAAGAAACAGTCATTAAAAGGAACATAGTTCCAGGGTTTTATACATGAGTCCCCCCCCTCCCCCCTCTGCCCAGATTTTTTAAATCACACCAGTGTTGTGCATGGGAGGAGAGGATAAGCATCTGCTGCAACTGCACTGCTCTTTAGTTTAGAGATGTCATGTCTTCTGAGATAAAACAGCTCTAAACATTGAAGTTAGGCTGTGTTCTCTTGCTAACGCAACGATGATGACTGAAACTCAAAGTAGCTAGGTGAGTGAGAGCGCACCGTGTCACAGAGAACACGACCCTGGTCACTCTCTCATGAACTGACTAATGAAGCCTGTAGAGGCAACTGCAGTAAATGGAGGAAAACTCATTTTATGCGTCAGGCAGGTATGAGAAAGGGAAAAACAACTTCAAAGTTGCGCAAAGCTCCTTTAAAAAAAACACAAAACATTAACAATGGATAGCAAACAATGTAGAACATTTAAAATATAACAAAAAAAATAACTGTTTGCGCACTTCATGTAGCAACACAAGGCCTTTCTAGTGCAAATTACCTTCCTAATAACATTTGTAAACAGCGATATAACAACAAATTTTGAAGAAATATGAACAATCTGAGTCTTGGTGGGGAGGTTTTAATCCACAGTGACAGAGGCAGACATTCAAAGGGCAAATACAGCTAAATTAGACGGTTAAAAATACAAAAAATACAATAAAAGTTGAATACTTGTTGTTGATAATCAGTCTTGCAACATTTAATTCAGTTCAATTCAATTTTATTTATATAGCGCCAAATCATGAAACATGTCATCTCAAGGCACTTTACAAAGTCAAGTTCAATCATATTATACAGATTGGGTCAGATTATACAGATTGGTCAAAAATGTCCTATATAAGGGAACCAGTTGATTGCTTTAAAGTCCCGACAAGCAGCATTCACTCCTGGAGAAGCGTAGAGCTACAGGGAAAATCGTTTGCATTGCCAATGGCTTTGCTGCAATCCCTCATACTGAGCAAGCATGAAGCGACAGTGGGAAGAAAAACTCCCCATTAACGGGAAGGAAAACCTCCAGCAGAACCGGGCTCAGTATGAACGGTCATCTGCCTCGACCGACTGGGGGTTACAGAAGACAGAGCAGAGACACAACAAGAGAGACAAAAAAGCACAGAAGCACACATTGAACCAGTAATCTGTTCTACATTAGATGGTAGTAGCGGGTGAGCCGTCTTCTCTGGATGATGTCACAGTTAACAGAACGCCAGACCAGGTGTACCTACTATGAAGAGAAAAGAGAGAGAACAGAAAGTTAAAGCTGAAATGACGACACGTAATGCATAACTGAAGAACAGTAGAACTCTATAGAGTGAGGAAATTAGATCCTGATGTCCTCCAGTAACCTAAGCCTATAGCAGTAAAACTATAAAGGTAGCTCAGAGTAACATGAGCCACTCTAGTTATAGGTTTTGTCAAAAAGGAAAGTTTTAAGATTAGTCTTAAAAGTAGACAGGGTGTCTGCCTCACGGACCAACATTACTGCAGCTGGTAATGTGCTGACTGCAACATTACCAGCCGCTCTCTACCTGGGAGGCGGCGGCAACGTATGAGCGTCATATGACGTCAAAGCATGCCGGCTGAATGTGCTAATCAATCGGCCAACGCATGTGTGTATCAGCCGATACAGATAGAAGACAAAAAACACAAATATCGGCCAAAAATATCGGCCGGCCAATAGCATGCAACCAGAGCCATCCGTACTTCTCGCTGATCACTTTATTCTCAACACTAATATTGACCTTTAGTCATTTGTTTGCCTTTAAAAACTGTCTGAATGTTGCCTTTTTCAACACTTCTCAACACTAACTGGTATCAGTTTGATGGTATTGAGGCATGCCATGTTTATAAAAAAAAAAAAAAAAAGAGACTAATGAAGCGTAGACCCCACCTGTTGCTGTGCCCTGGCAGGATCCTATGCTTTTGAAAAATAAATGATCTGTGCATTTCTATTTTGTTATAATGTTTTTAAATGCTTTTTCTTTATTATTTATGTTTGAGACAGATTCTGTTTAGACTCCAATATATTGTGATACTATAAACATTTGAACTCGGGGATGTGGCGTGACGTACATCCGAACATAGTGCATGGGGTTTCCTTTAGATTTTGTGTGTGCACCTTGTAATTGCATGAATGGACAATCATTTACTCTACAAACACACACACCGCTCTTCTGAATCCAGTTACCACTCTACCTTGGCTTCACATTATTATTAATGTGAGAAGGATACACTAATTAATATACTACACTTAAAAAGAAATTCTTAAGAAAAAAACATTATTGGTAAAATTGGTCGTGTAAAAATCTGGTAATTGTGTTGACTCTAACAGTAATTACACATTTAGCAGTTTTTTCTTCTTTCATTGCAATACAATATTAGAACCAACACATTTCTCCCTTTTCCCGAACTCATCACCCCCTGGGCAGCATATCCGGAAAGAGATTTTCACTTGGATCTGTTACAGCTTGGAAAGAAGAGTTTGCCTTAACTTATTGTGTCGCTGTTTTCATAACTTATTTCCCATGTGTGAATTGTTACACGCCTGTGATGATTGTTTCATGTTGGGGCTGAGATAACAAGCTCGGCTTGCCTTGGTAGAAAATAAAATTGGAAAAGAAACTGTTGCTGTGTGGTTTGTTAACCACAGGAGGGGAAAACTGCTAAAACACGTCGAGAAAAAGGCCAGAGGCAGCTAGATTCTGCTGAACTTGTGGATTCAGATCTTATTTACTTTTCAGGAAGGGTTCAGCGTTTGTTACTGCAGCAGATTAAACAACAGTCGAGTAAAGTTTTTATGACTGCACTGTTGTCATCATGATATCTTTTTAGGCTTTTTTCCCATAAACATTAACTGTGCCGAAGTACAGATTATCTCTAAAAGCTGTTTTTCTAATCTATGTCGTTAAACTGTTTCTGAACAGCATAATAAAGGCCGTGTTTGATTAGCACAACTTGACTGGGTGAACATTAGAGGCAATGTTCAGGTTATCCACCAGGAGGCAGTCTCACACCTTCTCAGTGACAGCAGTGAAGCGCTAAGTTAACCAACCAGAAGGAATGGTCTGGTTGTGACTCTGATTGCAAGAAGCCAACACATCCTAAGTAGCAACCAGAGAGCATTTGCGGAGGCTTTGAGAGTTGAGAAAGGTGACAGCCAGTTCTGGTTGTGTCAGGCCAGTTAATCCAAATTATAGGATACAATTCCAAACTCTTTGTGGTGCTTAGCCTTATTTTCCTAGAATGTTGTGCTGCCCCCCAGCGATTACAAAGGGGACAAAGAACTCAGCAACATAAATCAAACTTATCTGTTGTGCACTGAATACAGGATGTTTTCTATTGCTTTGACAGGTGTGCATTCAGTCAAATGCACCCCCCCCCCCCTGCCTTCTGCTGAGAAGCCTAGAGTACAAGCTTTGTGCAGGATTGCATAGCGTTAAGCCCTCCCCTGAATCTTAGATCATTCCTGGATTTAAATTTTTTTGGGAGTTGCAAAAAGAGGGGCCCACACAGGGGGCCACTCATGTGAGAACCGCCACCGTGGCTGCCAATGAAAATGTAAAATGTTCACTTCCTGGTTCCTGGGCCAATCATATGAGGGTTCCCAACACAGAGCGCAGCATTTGGTCATTTATCTTGGCAAATGCAGCAGCCTGCAATCATGGAAGCCAGTGAGAGAAGCAGGCCAGAAACAGAACACAATTCAACATTATAGGCCTGGAAACAGAAATTCAGTACAACACCACCATTTAAAAACGGCATATTAGAGTGTTGTCATTGGCTAACTGTTATCCCGGTTTGAGCCACAAGCTGTCAGTATAGCTCATTTAAAACTGGAGAACATTAGAAAAAGAATGAGCTTCACCAAGGTACATAGCTAATAGTCATAAAGCTGGGTTAGGTTAGAGCAGGGGTCACCAACCTTTTTTATACTGAGAGCTTCTTCACTGGCATTGTCTCATACGGAGGGCTACCAGTACTGATCTTTCAACTAGAACAGTCAGAGTTCCTTTTAACGTTATGTAAAATAAACATATTTTTCATCCTTTGTTATAGATATTGTTGTTTTTAAATCTATATAAATGCAAGTATGAATAAGCAGAAAGAATAGGCTTCTTCAAAGTGGTTGCAGAATGGACTGCTACAGGAGACCTTTCCTGCCCACAGTCATCACCATCTATAATAACTCCTTGACAAAATGAGTTACATCAACATTTAATTTCCCTTTGGGATAAATAAAAAAATTTTTTACTTGAATTTGAATCAAGCCTTTGTGGAAGAAAGCTAAAAAAAAAAGCTCTTAATGGAAGAAAGCCTCAAGGTGCTCTGTTTGTGGTGGACCCAGTAAAGACGTAAGAAAAATGGTCCTTTGATCAGACGAGTCTAAAACTAAACACTTTTCCATACATGTAAAATGCTTTGTGTTGCCTAAAATAACCACTGTTCATAACCCTGTAAACAAACTCCCAGACCCCGTTTCAGAAAGAATGGCTGATCTGCCCTGAGCCTGAGTAGAAAGCTGCTACTCTGAGTAGTTCTACCTCACTCTGTCATACTCAGCGTTTTAGGTTTTAAGAAACAGGTGATATCAACAGGGCTGCGCAGTGGGCAGCGCTGTTGCCTTGCAGCAAGAAGGTTGTGGGTTTGAGTCTTTCTGCATGGAGTTTGCATGTTCTCCCTGTGCATGCGTGGTACTCCGGCCTCCTCCCACAGTCCAAAAACCTGATAATTGGGTTAATTAGGTTAATCTAAATTGTCCTTAGGTGTGAGTGTGTGTGTGAATGGTTGTTTGTCCTGTTTGTCTCTGCGTTGCCCTGTGACAGACTGGTGACCTGTCCAGGGTGTATGGATGGAGGTGATATCTACCAGGTTACTAAACTCAGCGTCTAATCAACCCTGAGTTAAGCCCGATCGTGACAGAAGCCCTTATCAATGGAACGCAGATAATGTGATTCACCATGGCAACGCCTGGAAATAAAAAGCCTGCTAGTGCGCTTTTCCCACGAGTGGAATTAGAAATCTTTAATTAAGGCATATGGAGAATATTAAACCATAAGAAACAATGCTTTTGCTGCGGAAAAAAGGCGAGTTGGCGGCATTGCTGAAAAGTCCATGCAAGAATGAAATGAGAGTTATTTGCCAGAGAATTAAAGCTGTTTTCTCACACTTCACTCATTCAACACAAAGGGTTGTCTTGAAATTGTCTTTCCCCTGAAAGACAATTGTAGTAAAACAGGATTCCACAAAGCTTTATTGGCTCAGAGGCCAAATACACATGCATGCCACACTCTTCAGAAAACCACAGAAAATGTTTTCCTTTGCTTCACAACTATGCACTACCTTTTCTTGATTTATCACTTAACATTCAATCAATTCGGTGAAGTTGTATAGACACAAAGTTCAGCACTTTGTTCAAACAATGATTTAAAGCCCTGAATTCATGACAGCAACCTGCAGATGGCACCAGGAGAGCATGCCAAAAGCCGGAGCCACAAGGTGAAATCACACATAGGTCTGGCCTGCTTCTTTGAGCAACATCTGATTAATAAATACAGAGTTTTTATTTATATTATGAGGAAAATGCATCAAATAGAGACATTTTTGACAAGTAAGAAATGGCAAGCTTCCTTCTATGTTTAGTGAAACGAGGTGTTTGGAGAAACTTCTCTGCAGCATCTTTGCAAATTAAACCACCTCTTCTAATCATAGCTCATAATTAGACCATGCTGAGTTTGTTATTGTCTTCCTTTCATGTAGCACCAGGAAAAGATCAGGGATTTAGTGCAAATTAGCTCGGCTCACTCAATTAGAAAAGCAACATTTAATCAGCTTACTTGTCTTCCGTTGGGATTCCCGCCTAATTCTGTCCAACAGCTCGTGGTGAGCAGGAGACAGATATTTTATGAGCTTCATAGTTATGAATGGGACTGAAGGTATTTAGAGCGAGGCTTCCACGGCCTGCAGATGAACTCGTCCCCAGAGCACCCTCCCTTCAGGGCCATGTAGGACTTCTAAACGCACCAAAGTGATCCCAGGGGTTTTGCAACTTTTATTGTGTTTCCATGCAAGAACGGTGTTTATTGGCACTGTTGACATTCCCATGGATCACTAGTCTTACATGACTAGACTTACATTCAAGCGGTTAGACGAACGTCTGGAAGGGCAAGAAAGACATCACCAGCCGTATCTAAGGAGGTTCAACTGCAAAAAGCAAGCACACCATCAACACCTACTACACTACTACACCTTTGGCCACCATTGATGAACTATTTTCTTCCGGTGTATGATGATTTGCTCACAATAAATGATATTGACTTTAACACCATGAAAGAAAGTGTGAAAGTAAACTAATTAAGATGACATTTTTAACTAGATCTTGGAGCATGCAGTGTTGTTGTAGGTGCTCCTGTAGCCAGGGGCAGTTTTTCATAGTGGTTCCTTGTCCAGGGAGGAAAGTACCAGATATTTAAAAAAAACACATTTATTTATTGCTTATATTCCATTTTTTGCTTTGTGTGGGACTGCAGTGCAGTTTTGATTTTCATAATTTTTTTCCTGTCTCCACAATCTGAAATAAAGTCTTATGTTTTTATTGGTTTTGAAGAAGCAGGGCTTTTATTAGCAGTTAATCAAACTGAGCCGGTATTTGTGTGAGCCCTGACCAGTCACATCTTCTGTGCTCTCCGTCAGACTGCATTGGAGCTGCCTTTAGGAGAAATCCAACCTGGAAATTTGAAGTGCCGTCTTCACGACCGTCATTTCAGTAGATTTTTTTTTTTTTTCAGGGAAACGGCCATGGAGAAGAGAAACAACACCATTTATAAAGATATACCACATGGGCTAGAAGGCTTGTTGCTAGTCAAAGTGAACTACACGCCTAGCACCTTGTCAGGTGAGGCGGTAAGGAACTCTACATCAGACACTTGGTTGGAGGTTACACACTTTCCCAAAAAAGGAGAAAAGATCAATTAAGGTAAATTGGCACTTTTGGTCACATCATTTGTAACATTATAACTACACCGTGCCCTTGTTTGCACAGCTGTACGAAGTCTACCTGTAGCTGAGCTATGCAGGGTTACAATGGGGGCTGCCTGGGGGATATATAGGAGCAATAAGTAATGACAAGTAGTGTTGCAAATTGGAACAACATACAACACAGATAGCGGCGTCCATGTTTGAAGGCTGCAAAGATAAGATACCAAATGCTGCGCTCTGTTTTGGAAACCCTGGGAACTGTCATATGATTGTCTCAGGAACCAGGAAGTAAACACGAGCTACACTTTGAACCAAAGTAGTTCCAGACCGTGCCTCTAGGTTTGAAAGGAGAAACACTTGACTAAGACATTGTTGATGGTTAGGACCGATTGTTTGTGGGAATGTTACTTCCGTCCAGGTTGACAAATGAGAGTGATTTAGGTTGATTTTACTATAAATGTCTTACTTATTGTTTATTTAATACTAAATCATCACAGTAATGAGAATACAAAATGATAAACGGAAACACATAAAGCTAAAGAGCAGTCTGAAGGACCCTGACACAGACGTTTCATGCTAGATTCATCTCTGAGTCCCTGCAGACTCAGGCTGAGATCTCAAGTAAATATTCAGCTTGTCATCGAGAAGATCAGATTTAGATTGATATAAGAAGAAATATATTGAAATCTGCTGGGGGTTTTTTCTTACGTTGTCTTTTGAGACTTGGCATCATGAAACTGTCACTGAACCAGTAGAGAACTCCTCCAAACAAACCCGTCATTAGATGAAGAGGCAGTTGTCATACCTGGATGTGATATTGTGTCTTGTCTTGATTTGTATGCTTGGAGACTGTTAGGGTCCTTTCATTCTCACTCAAAGGGAGGTAAAAAATAGCATCCCTCGCTGAAAAGAAAAAAAAAAAGACAATCTCCCCTAGTAAGCTGTTTCTTGTCTTTATTTGAAGAGACAACTAAAATTGCGGAGGTTTTATTTTAGATTTGAAACAAAGGAGTGTCTCTTTTTGTTTTCCTGGTTGTCTTCGGTGTCAGCAGGATTGGGATGTCAGAGGAAAGCAGAGATGTGCTGCATCAGATGGGAAGCAGGCAGAAAGAGTGCGCAGAGCTGCACCAAAGCTTCTGACCGAAGAGACAGAGAACATGTCCTATTTCTTTGTACTTTTTAAAATGAATCCTCACAATTTAGTGCTGTTTCTGGACCAGAGTTCATTTCTCTTATTCTGTTTGATGTTTTTTGAGCATTGATTTGCAAAATCACTCACGAAGAGACAGGCATTTTTTTGCCCATTTTCCTTCGTATAACAGCTCAAGGTTTAACACACCACCATTCAACACACCTAAGGAATGTGTGATGGCTGTCCTCTTGCTTCTCCTCCATAAAGGCCATTGTTGCAAAGTGCATGACTAATAGTTTAGATCCTGCTAACTTCAACCCTGACCTTTCTGATGTGATCCTTAGTCTTCATGATTCTGTTTGTTCACTGATGATCTCCAACAAACCTCAGAGATCTTGCGGAACAGATGGATTTAAACAGAGATGAAATTACTTGCAGGTAAACTGCTAACGAGGGAACTTCTGTTGGCTTTGCCGGGGTTAATGTGGAGGTTTCTGATTAAAAGAGTCAGAAAACATAGGCACACCAGGATTTTTACATTTTCATAAAAAAACAACCCCAGTAAAAACCATTTTTTTGCATTTGTTTCAGTACATGTGAGGTTTGTTTTTTTAATGAGTTTTTTTTGTGAGGCTTGTTTTTTTCTATACATTGGACATCAAAAAAACATAATGAAATGAGCCATGTCTCTCCCAGCATCCTTTGCAAATTACCCTTTTTTAAAGTAACCTCCCATTTCTGAAAAGTATCCCTATGGAAACAAACCAAGGATGTGCTTCTGGCATTTATCCCCCTCTGGGACTGATCCTGCCTGGCTAAATGGACCGGCCAAGGACTTTCCAATAAACTGTTCTTTCGTTTTCCTTATTTCTGTGCCTCCAGTCACTAATAAAGATCAGCAATCTGGCTGCTCTATTTTCAGTTGCAACATTACGGGGAGAGAAAAGTGATCCGGGATGCTATTTACAACCTGCATGATTCAACACACTGTTTATGGGCAAAGAATGTCCTCAACCACTGCTGTCCCCAGGGTTCTGTGGTAAATGGCCTTATTTGTAAAACATTAAAGGGACTCAGAATCAAATATGGAGTTTTTCCACCAGCTCGACCTCACTCTGAAGCAAAATGGAAAGCAGCATTTTGCAGAAACTGGTGAAGGTCTCAACCCTAGGTTTGCCATAACCTGTCATGTCCTCTGTTGGTGATTTGGTTATCACCTGAGTTGCTTCGGTGTTGGGGTTCTTCTTGGTTCCCCTCTCTGAAGACGGTAAGGTTCTGATGAGGGTCTTTTTTGGGTCAGAAGCTCTGTTTCGATTATCTGAATGTCTCTATTCCTTGAGTGTCCCTCAAGGAATTATGGCCGGGTCTCCTGAGGAATTCAGCGCCAACGTGGGCACTGATGGAGGTATCTAGACGGGTGCGATTGGGAGGAATTGGGGTTCTATGTCTTGGCGACGTGAAGTGGGAAGTTGGGTCCAATGCAGAGGAAAGCTGCTGAGACAGATCTGGCAAATCCAAAGGAGATGAGTCCAGAAGAATCCCTTCTTTATCCCGAGGGAGGGTGGGAACATGGAATCCAAATGGCTTGTGTTCAGGGTTTTTGAAAGGCATTTCTCCTCTAATTATAGGTAATCACAGGTGGTCGATACATTTCATTTACCGCCAAATCTCTATGGGGAAATATCCCTATGACTGGAATACTCTTGAATCTACCAGCAGAATCTGTAAACAGATAGGTTCTGTGTCCGTTTTAATTCTTCCACTTCCAACTCAGCTCATGTGGTTTAAAAAGTAGAAGTTAGACCCAGTTTGTATTCTTTCACTCCGCTGAAAGGAGATAATTTCATGACTGGACCTTTCCCACTTGGAAGGTAGACGTATAAATGCAGAAACATTGCCTCCACACAATCTTTACCCATGGAATGAGAAATTGGGTCACTAAGAGGTTACAGTTCTACAAACAGGTCTTACATCAGGGATAATGATGCATGTAATTATGGGAAAATCACCCGCAGTGTCTTTTTGTTGATTGAGCTGTGCTCAGACTCCCTAAAGATGTTCCTCTTCCCTCCTCTCACGCTGTGGTGGCTGTCAGACGACGGGCCTTCTGGCTGCCGGCTGCTTCGTGGCTCCTTATGGCGAAATCTGCCAGCTGACGACTGGGACTTGGAGCGCTCGCTCGGCTGTCTCACTGATAGGAAGCACCTGCTACTATCTATAGCAACGACGGAGGATTGATGAGTCACGTGGAGTTTGATGAAAAGGATCAAAACCATGACAGGAATTTTCCTCTAACAAGTAATTGTCCACTTTAGTGACTCCTAAGTGGCCATCCACCTAGACTCTTACATTTTCCAAAAAGAAATTGATAATTCCCAAGAGGTTTGATAAAGTATTATATCAACTAACAAGTCAAAAGGAGAGAACATTCCTCCTTTTTACATTTGGATCAAGTCCCTGTATTTAGCTATGTCATTATTCTCTGCTGTTTGTATTTGGTTCTCCCTTGTGTTTGTGTTTACATCCTTTCAGTGCTATCGTCATTGGGTCTTTCCATATTAGTTCAATCCTTTATGTCGAGCTTCTTGGTTCTTGTGTCCTGTTCTGTGCATTTTGGTTTAGTCTCTAATGTAGGCAGCATTCATAAGCATTTTCTCATTCTCTCCTGTGCATATTATTCATCCCTCTTTCATCCCGCTCAAAAACACATCTGTGACAAGCAGGGTGAAGCTGTTTGTGGCTTATTTATTAATCAGTTTTATATATATATATCCATCCATCCATTTTCCAAACCGCTTATTCCCTCATGGGGTCGCCGGGGTTGCTGGTGCCTATTTCTATATATACACACATATATATATATATATATATATATATATATATATATATATATATATATATATATATATATATATATATATATATATATATATATAAACATATATAAAAACATAAAACAACCTTACAATTTCCCTTACCACTTCCACACATTTGAAAAAACTAATAATATATATATATATATATATATATATATATATATATATATATATAAAAACATAAAACAACCTTACAATTTCCCTTACCACTTCCACACATTTGAAAAAACTAATAATATATATATATATATATATATATATATATATATATATATATATATATATATATATATATATATATATATATATATATATATATATATATATATATATTATTAGTTTTTTCAAATGTGTGGAAGTGGTAAGGGAAATTGTAGGGATGTTTTAAAACAAATGCACTTTTTAATGTATTACTGAAATATTTTTTTATGTGTGCTTTTCATATTCTAAAATGTTATCATTTTCACAATTTTTTTGTTGTTCGGATGAAAATGCAATAAAATGAATTTGCAAAAGGGACAGCGCTTTGATGTGCTGATCAGATCTTGTTTGGTGTTACTTTGTTGTCTGCAAAAAAAAAAAAAATTACACTGACAACAGATTTCAGTTTTATGTTATTTTATTTTTTGTTTCCACCTGACCAGAGTTGCTTCATCCACATACTTGTGATGTTTTTGCCATGTCTCGTAACAAACTGCAAACAGCTTTCTTGCCAGATTTGTTCAGCGCACACTAACAAAAACAACATGAACAAAATGATTAATATCTATTAGGTAAAACACATTCTGTCATTCCGTCTATTTAGAAATTTATGTACTGTTTTATATCAAACATCCAATCACAGAACGATTAAATTAAAAAGAATGAAATAAAACAAAAAAGAGAGAAATTTGGTAGGCATGAAGTGGGCCCCGAAATTAAAGTCTAAAATTTTAGGTCCAGCCTATGATGATGTGATTTGATATTATTGTTGTTTATATTTTACCAATTATTTTGGTAAAATATAAACTGGTTCTGCTGCAGCGCCACACAAGTTACTTATTTTTGCAGTAGGCAGCTTTTAAATATGGAAACTACAAGGAAAGACAGAAGAAAACCAGAAGAAGGGAGAACACAAGGAGGGGAGAGAAGTACAACATAAGAATGACAACAACTGAAGTAGGAAGGAAGGAAGATAAGATGGTTAGGGCACAAGGATGGGAGGGCAGAAGGAAGGATAGAGAGAAGGGAAGGAAGGGAACGAGGATGGAAGGAAAGAAAGTAAGAAACAAAAAGAGCACAAGGCGGACAGGAAGGGCTTGATGAAGAAAGAAATGAAGGGACGAAGTGAGAAGATGGGAGAAATTGCATAACTTCTTTATTTCTAGAGGATTAAAGTCTTTAAAGGATATTTTTGTTCCATTCTCTTATTTTCTTATTTTTTTATCAACTCCTAAAAAATGCTGAAATCAAATTTCAGACGAGTCGATAATTTTCCAGACTGCATGGAAACCCTGTAAAACTCATGATTTCACGAGTGTTTTTTTTTGTTTGTTTGTTTGTTTTTTTGTTTTTGTTTTTTGCCACCCCAATAATTTAAACGGCCCTAGCTACAGCCACTCCTTAAAGAACTTTCTGGGAGCGAGCTTGGCAAAAGATGCGTGTTGGTGGGGCGGCTGGTGGGCGGTGGTCTTGTCTAATATTAAATGCAACTGACGGCCCCATTCAACCTTGGGCCGACCCTGAACGCAACGCGGAGCAGACCTGTTGAATCGGTTCGTTCTGAATCTTTTTTAAACTTGACTCCCCCGTTTCAGAGTGAGGATCATGACTTTCTGAGGGTGGAGATTTCCTCCGCGGATGATTCTGCTGAGCGCTGCTCTGAAGATGGGCGCGGATCGTTTGCTCTGGGGGAAAAAAACATGACGATGTGAGCAGCTGAGAAGAAGGAAGGAGCGGATAGTTTTCAGACAGCTTCTGATGATGCCGTCATCGATTTCGGAGAGGTGCTGCGTTCCTCGGTTTTAGGCGGCGTGCCGGACGCTGACGAGCGGGCCGTGCGTCTTGGAGAGGGCAGGGACGCCGGAGACGCGCAGCATCAGCACCAACATCAGCAGCTCCTCACGCTCTGCTCGGGTTCGGTTCACCCAGCAGCCTTCGTTGGCTCTCAGAGCGAACCGTGGGATGCGCACCACCGACCACCTCCATCTCTGCGTCTCTCCCTGAGATCCCATCAAGTCATGTCTGAAACAGAGCGATGGGCAAGTTCGACGACAACGAGAGGATAATCCTCAACGTCGGGGGCACCAGGCACGAAACCTACAAGAGCACCCTGAAGACCCTGCCGGGGACGCGACTGGCACTGCTTGCCTCCGACTCGGACATCGACTCCGTGCTGGATCAGCTGCAACAAGTCCCCGGCTTCATCGAGTACAACGCGCGGACCAACGAGTACTTCTTCGACCGCCACCCCGGCGTCTTCGCCTACGTGCTCAACTACTACCGCACCGGGAAGCTCCACTGCCCGGCGGACGTGTGCGGACCGCTGTTCGAGGAGGAGCTCTCCTTCTGGGGCATCGATGAGACGGACGTGGAGCCCTGCTGCTGGATGACCTACCGGCAGCACCGGGACGCGGAAGAGGCGCTGGACGTGTTCGAGCTCAACGTGGACACCGGCGAGGAGGACGACGAGATTGGGAAAAGGCTGGGGATCGAGGACCTGGCCGCGGACGGGAACGTCAGCCTGTGGAGGAAGTGGCAGCCGGTGATCTGGAACCTGTTCGAGGATCCGTATTCGTCCAGGGCTGCGCGGGTAAGAGCGCACCTCCGCGCCTCTGGCTCACTCTTTGTTTGCATTCACAGACACTCACGGCTTTGTAGTTTGAAGCAAATCAGACAAATTAAGCATACCGTGCAATCTCATTAAACAAGAGGCGTCATTTTTCTTTGAATAAACCAGCAAGGTCCTACGGTACCATGGTGGATATTTAAAGGACTGCATGTGTGCCAAAAGCGTGCAAAACCCCACACTTGTTGATGATGATCACGTCAGTACTTTTCTGCTTATATTGGTATACAAAGATTATATTTTCTCAGACATACCTCTGTAAAAGTTCGGATATGTCTGTCGAAATGTATTGTTTTTATTCTGATAACTCCCACTTTTAGAACAATAACGCACAGAGGTGGTCCAAGGTTGTATGTGGCCCCCAAGGCTGTTAATTGTGGGCCCCACTTCCAGTTATGCTCATTCTCCAGGTGCATCTCAATAAAGTAGCATATCAACAAGTTAATTTCATTTAATAATTCAATTTAAATAGTAAAACATCCAATGTTTTGAGAAAGTATACTTGCCTCCTTACAGATTACTTCAGTTATTGGGCAAACAGTCATCAGCATCATATACATATAATATAAGGCAATAACAAAATAAGCATCAAAAGATTAAATACATTTTCTGGTTTAGTTTATCAAGGAAAACCTACAATCCAAACCAAGCCGCCCCTATGTGAGACGAAGTTTTTTTGGTTTAATAAAACAAAAATAACTGACCTCATTTTTTGGAAGACAAATTAGATTAGATTTTCTATGTGATTATGGGTAACAACATTATTGTTGTTTATATTTTATCAATTATTTTTTATTATACATCACTCTGTATAATATGTTTCACACTCTGGATTGATGCTGTCTTGTTCGCTCAGCCTCCAACTTTTAAAGGCTGGTTCTACTGCAGCTCCTTACAGTAGGCAGCTTTTAAATATGGAAACGGCGAGGAAGGACAGAAGAAAACCAGAAGAAGGGAAAACACAAGGAGGGGAGAGAAGCACAACATAGGAATGAAAATAACTGATGTAGGAAAGAAGGAAGATAATATGGTTAGGGCAGAAGGATGGGAGGACAGAAGGAAGGATAGAGAAAAGGTAAAGAAGTAAGGGCACAACGGGCAGAGAAAGGAAGGACAGGTTAGACACAGTCAATATGCAAGAAAGGAAAAAGGGCACAAGGCAGACATGAATGGCATGAGGAAGAAGTGAGAGGATGGGAGAAACTACGTAACTTATTTATTCCTATGAGGGAAGTCTTTAAAATGTTTTTTCCCATTTTCTTATTTTCTTATTTTTAATCTACACCTGAAAAATGCTGAAATCATATGAGCTATTCATGTATTTTATTATCAATGTATTATTAACAATCAATAATGAAAATAGAGTTGTATATCTTTGTCAAACGCATTTTGCAGAAAACAAAAACACAAACAGGACCGTAGTGTCTACCATGAAAGCAGCATTTTAAAAAAGACATAGAAAACATAACACATAGCGTAAACATAACGTAACGTAAGGGCTTTTATATTTTAGCCAGCAAAAGGCATTCTGTCTTTAAGCTAAGTTTGCTCAACATATTTAGGCAAAAAAAAGTTATGTTATGTTAACATCCTTGTCTACGTAGGGTCATTGTTGATTGGCCAACTTCAAATCATCATAAAAACCATGTCAATGGCTGCCCAGTGTTCAGTGGGTATATTTAGGTTTTCCACCATATTAATCTCGGTAATGTTGTTATGGTTTCTTACCAAGCAAGAAATAAAAATAAAAGGCTTTTTAACAGTTTTCTGTTCATTAACAAGAAGTTGATGATAAAAGAGTATCCCATTTTCCACAGAAAAACGTTGAGCTTAACTTGAATCAATCTATTTTATAATTTTTTTCATAACCCAGAAAAATTAGATTTGCACCAAGACTTTTGCAGTATTCCTCTACTGGGTTGTTTGGCCAGAAAGAGATGCACCGATCATAGATTTTGGAAACCCCGACAGTCCAATATAGATTTTATTTTAATTCTGATTTGCATTTAAGCATTGTAATTAACAGTTTTCAGCGTGTTTATATTGTTACAACAGAATTTTGGTAATTTAAAACAAAGACAAAATTATTTGGAGTTGACATTTTAAACTATCTTTGGCATCTTATGTTAATAATGATTTGTAAAGTTAGCATTACTAAAACAGATATATCCATGTGCGTTCCCTAGAAAATGCCGAGCCTAACTTTAACACAGAAGGATGCCTTTCCAGTTAAAACATGTTCAAAAACATACCGAGGTGGAGAGTTTAAATGCAAAAACAATAGCAGATTTTCTTGGATACTTTTAACCTTCCTGTTAGCTGTAGGAGTTGGCTTCAGGTAATTTCACACGCTCTGTAATTAGACAAAACAGTCACAATCCAGGTACAAATTGATTCTCTTTTGATAAATGACTGTTCAAAACAGCAAACCGAGAACTGCATGGTGAATGAGTGAACTTAGCAGTAGGAGAGAGTAGGCACAACTAATAAGCAACTCACCTAGGGTGATGATAATCCTATAACATATGCTCAGTTCACCCCTCCTTCCTTCTGGAAGTCAGCAGCCACATCCCATCATTCCTTCTGGGATAACTGGGAATCAAGGTAAAAAAGTAGTCTTTTAAATTATTACTTTTTTGTTATCATGTCCACAATGTCTGTATGAAGAAATTAACAAGTATATGATTTGAATCAGCAATTTATTAGCTTCTAACAGTCATAGGCAACATGGGCTAAATGTAACGTTTTAAGCTAGCATAGCTACTTTAAACATAGTAGTTAGGGCGAGGGAGAGTTGCAACATCCTGTTGCAATTTTTCCCACATTCTGTTTAACTAACTAAATGTTAAATGGACTAAACTTTATCATACTGACCACTCGAAACGCTTTACAGCCACATTCACCCAATCACACTGGATAATGTGCACATATTCATACACTGACTCGCAGATTGGTAGGTAGCTTGGGGTTAGGTGCGTTGCCCAGGGGCACATCAACATGTGACAAGGGGAAGCTGGAATCAAACTCACAGCCTTCCAATTGGAAGAGATCTACCCATCGAGCCACAGTCGCGTTAATGTTGATTCTGGCTTCTTTTGTACATTCCCAGCCTATTGTGTGTGTGTTTCTGTTCATGTCTCTGGCATTAAATCTTTTTTTCAGTATTAAATTGGTTTTAGTCACCAGCAGTACCTCTGGCCTCAATGTCTTCATTTTTGTATTCATTCTCGCCATCTTGGGTTTACCCCCATCACATTTGAAAAAGTATTGTGGATTCTCATAATCTTCTAAAATAACATCATTGTATGCACTTTTTTATGTGATGGTATGTAATGATAATGTGATATGATTACTTATGCAACACACATTACTCAGTTAAATAGTTGAATAACCTAATAATTTGAAAAAATGTGTGATGAAAAAGGAGTTTTATTGTTCTTCATATGGGTACAGTTGCAACATTTGACAAACTGTTCAAACACATTTTACTTGCTTTAGATCCACCTTCTAATTGTATGGGTGTGTAGGGGACAGAAGTGAGTTTAATTTGTTAAAATATTGTAATTAGAATACAAATAGCCAGTGAGAAATTGAGGGAAAACTATGAAAACTGCTGTAACCGTCCCCACATTCCCCTACCTACAGAAGTCCAGTTCTTGATTGTAGTAGCCTGAATGAACAGCCGAAGAGCCTCTGTAGAAAATACAGTTTACTTTTAAATAGTTTAATACCGAGCGTGGTCCGATGACGCAGTGCTGGTGTGTATGACCCATGTACAGAGGCCTTAGTCCTTTGACACGGCTTACCCAGGTTCGATTCCGTCCTGTGCTCCTTTCCCGCGTATCTTCTCCCCTCTCTCGTTCCTGTCAGCCTACTTTGTAAAAAAAAATAAAATAAATACCATTAGTGCTACAAAAAAAACAAGAAAAACAATATTTAAAAAAAATACCTTATTAAAACTTATATACTTCCTCATTCTTGAACACGTCACTGAAAATTAAAGGGGACATATCATGCTTTTCAGTTCTTCCTTTTCACATTAAAATTATTCAGTTGTGGCTTATAGAAAGTGGAACTGCAACGCTTTGGTCTGAATTCCTTGTTAATTTACTCCCACGTTCCCCCTTTTTCTGCCTGTTTTGAGGTGCGTCTGAGAGCAACTTGATTTGGTACTGTGTCTGTAAAATCTAGAGGAGGTAATTCACACTCCACTCCCCTCCGGGTTCCAGAGCTTTCCACTCCATCACGTTCAGCCATTTATTTAGTATCCTGAGGGACGGTGTAATGAACAACCGAACATTTTGACATATCCACTTGTAGCTTCATCCTTCAGCTTGGATTATAAAATCACTCAGAGAAATAAAAATGTTGGATTTGCCTGACTTTGCAGCAAATAATGTGACATGATTGTTAACACATAATAGAACACAGAGGAAATGGAACGGCTAAAAAATATGATCCAATAGGAATTTAAAGATATCTACACAGCTCCTGGACAGACTACATTCAAATTTTCTTCATTCTTAGAGACTCTAACTACACAACAAAATGTATTTAAGGGCTATAAAAGTGGATTTTGCATTATATGTCTCCTTTAAAATGGCTAACTGAAACCTCTTAGCTCAGTAACAGCATCCACACTGAAGAGTGTTTTCAGTCCACTGCCACCTGTTAGCCATTATGTATATCTATTCACTCATCAGAAAAAGACTGGACCTCTTAGTTTCTAACCTATTGGTTCCCAGTCAGGGCCTGTCGGGCTAAAAATTGTTTTTAGCCAACTGATTTCAGGTTCCATCTTTTCTATAAACACTGCATTTTGTTGCATGTTTTTGTAACTCCATGTATTTGTTACCAAATAATTTTGATTTTGAAGTGCAGTGTAATTTTAGCTTAGAATAAAGTTGCGTCATTGAGTCACGTTCATATGTTTTTTCCCCCCACACATTCTGGTTGTCACATTAATAATGCAATAAATGAAGGGGTTATTAACATGATTGCAAAGAAGGTATTTTGTTTGCCAAAGATAACAATATTGCTCAGTAATGAGTAGTCTGAAGAGAAGTAGCAACTCTCCATTGTAGTACATGACCACAATTTGGGAATAAAACTACAGCTTTTTCAGCATTGTATCGAAAACACACTGCTGGTTAGAGTATTTAACTAAAGTTCCTATCTGGATGTTATTTTTGATAAGTTTACGAGAACTGATTACCTGATTTCAGAATGTTATATTATTCATTCACTATTTATGTTGAATTTTATTCGACTGTCAGTTTGATTAATATGGGGTCCTCCATAGTATGATGAATAGATGAATTGCTGTGGAAAAATGTCATGAAAAGATTTGTTTCTATTTCCTAAGCGAATCGATAGCTTTAGGCACTGTCAGTGCCTTCGGCCCTGAAATGTCATGCCATGAATTTTCTCTTTGTGTATATATTCATCGGTTGATTAAACTCTCGTGTATCATGCCAGTGTTTGTGAAGCTCATCATTCTAACAAACAGTTGAGCCTCAGTTGGTTAAAAACAGAAATGGCTTTGGTTTCATGCACTATGATTACATCATTCCTCCTCTTCACTGTCTACAGGTGGTGCCTCAAAAAAGACTATGAGGTTGATGTTTGAACAAAGGAAGCAGTATGCTTGGTTTACATAAGAACAAGAGATAGCCAAACACAATATTTGACTCTATACTATTTTTGGATGAAGTGTGTTTTTCCAATCATTACAGTTGAGAAGCTGACTTAGAGTATGCACAATCCAATACCTTTGTTGTCTTACAGAAGAATCTGTGTGGTCTCAGATTCCAAGGTCATACCGCCAGGCTGTGAATTGCAAGAAGGATCAACATTTTATTGTTTTCCTTAGTTCCATAATATAACCCTAACCCCGATGCATTTTTAATGAAAGTGTAAATTATTCAAATTAAACTTCTATTGTGACTAAGTCGAGATGATGCATCAACCTCACAGGACGAGTTGACACAAAAGAAGGAGGTGACATTTAGCAATATTTAAAATCAAACCAAAACGCCCAATTTATCCCATGAACATGAATTCAATGCAAACTGTCTTTTAAAGAGTCCAGGTTTTACTAATCCATGTATGTTGCTGCATTTTTGCTTGAATCACTTTAAGGCGGCTCTAGTACCAAAACAAAAAGCCTTTTTCGTGGCCTTTTCACAAATCAAACATCTCTATTAATTTTGAAATTATTAGAAGTTTCGATCTTCAAGAACAGATAATGAAATGTAGTCCTCACTCATTAAAACGTTATGGTCAGCTAATCTCATTTTGCTCTACGACCAGTTCATCTTTCTACCAAATACACAAAATGCAGCCAAATAAAAACTATCTATTCAATGGGGGCTATTTCCATGCTTTTTTAACCACGTGTTTTGGTCTGAGCACATAATGTCTTATCTAGCTAGCTCCGTCAACAGGACAGCATCGCAAGGACAACTTCCTGTTTTACATATAAATGAAAGAGAAAGACATAGACTGCTTTAAGCCTGACACCCCATGTTATTTATGTTTTTTTTTCTTTTTCATATCTCTACTCATATGGTCAGTTATAATTATCTCGATGAATCTCTTAGCCTGACAAGCTAGCTAGTTAGTTAGTTAGCCATTGTGTCTGTTAATGCACGAAGCTTTTAATAGTTTATTTTACCGACACGCCCGATAAGTCTTGTAGCTTGTTTCAAATCATTGTTAACTTGATCAGAATAATAGATGTAATTCCTCTGGTACTTTAGTCATGCATATATGTGCTTCTCTCTGTAGGCAAAATGACAATGCAGCAAACCTGTTTAAAAAGACTTTAAACCACATACACTGTCTGGTGGGAAATGTTAGTGGTTTGAAAGCAAGGTTTTAAAACCTTAGCATACCTCGAAACTGTCCCCTGGCCCATATCCACTATAATAGCAATATCAATACCTCTATGTAGCTCTTTGTCAGCCAGCGCCATTGCTAAACCAAACTTTTTACCAGGAAATTACATACATTGAACCAAATGAAAATGGTATTACTCCATTCATGATTATTGTTTTCACTCACTACCTTTTATTGGTTATTAGTTTTCCTGTACTGATAAACAATTTACTGGGATTTAACACTGGTACATATTGGGTTTGGTTTCAGCAACGCTTTTCTGACCATAGAGAGCTAATTGTGCATGTACAGTATGTGTGTTTAAATCACACATACTGTACACCTGTCAGTACAGAACATGCACATGTTCTCTGATACACACACCCAAAACACTTCATGTTTGTCTGAGGCAAACAGGAACTAATGAAAGCAACCCCTCAGGGCCCTGAACAAGCTCACTGACAAAGTGCTGTGGTAGAGTAATGTGGAGTTATCCTCCATGGGGAACCAAAGCTGTGACTTCCTGAGAACATAGTGCTGTAGTCGTATCAAAAGATGAGCAGATTTTAACTGCTCTAATGGATATTCATTCTCACAGGATGGTTACCTTCTCAAGAGATCCATGAGGTCTTGGACCCATGTTGCAACTGAAACCTCATTAGATGTATAGCCTAATTTGAGCATAAATTATTGTAATTTGTGTTACTGTTCTAAATTCATTTTTCATAGTTACCCAGCAGTGAAAGCTAATTTCTGATCTATGGCCAGCATGGAAATCAAACATCTTGTGCTTTACCTAATAAAGAAGGAACTTCAAACCAGGATTATGGTCTAATTATACCAAAGTTTTTTTCAATTCTTTATTTCAAGAGTATAATAAGGTTCACGAAAGGTCATATGAGAGAATCTTAAGAACTTCAGAAAACAATTGAAATTGAGTTAAGAAATAATATTTTAGAGGAAACCAAAAATTCTGTAACCCTGTTTGTTCCTGAGGGATAAATAGTCCAAATGTGGAAAACAGAAGAATCTTCTGACACTGTATTTTCTTAAAAACAAGCTTTGTGGTCGACATTATGTTCTTCTTCAGACTGTGATCTGACCATCCTCTTCTTAAGTCTGCTGAGTGTTCAGCACCACCCTTTGAATGAGGGTTTCATTGTTGCTGTTGCCACATACAGTCAGGGCAGTCATGAAAATCAGGGCGGCACGTAGACATTCAAGAAGAATCCTAGCAGACCCCGGTGGGCAGGACAGACAACAATAAGCCTCACAGCTGAGTGGACAGTATAAATGACGTCTCTTTTTGAACTTTTCTCGGGTTGTTTTGCTATAACCATCATCTTGTCTTTTCAAACTCTTGACACTGCCTCTTTAATTTCAAACTGTAAGTGTTGAGTTTTGTGAATCAGAGGGAACGTTTAGCTTAGCTGTGTTTCTGACTGTTTTATTTTCCTGCCTGTGTGTATGTATGTGCTTCCATGTGTTAATCTGTTTGTTTGTCCCTCTCATATCTCTGTAGTTGGCCTTTTCTGGATCTGGATGGTAACAAAAAAAAAAAAAGAAGCAAGAAATAACACCCCCACCTTTCTCATCCTCATATCTGCCCTCTGAAGCAGAGCTTTAACTGATGCCTGACTTTAAATCCTCCCCTTAAACAAAGACAAAACATCATTCACCCTCACCCGCCCACACACAGCCCCCTAACCCTCATTCCATGATCCCATCTGAGACTGCAGCTTGCTTTCTGCCACTTAAGAGGTTAAAAACTTATACCGTCTGGGTGCTGCCTGCCGCATGCCTGAAGATACCAAAGCCAGGCTGCACGCTCAGCCTCCCTGTTGTCATGGCAACATCATCACTCATTGCCACAGCCTGTTTTCATTGATATCCGGCCTGTCCGTGAAACTGATTTCAGGAACCTGCTCAAGCGTGAACCCTTATTGCTCAGTGACGCCTTCTGTATTGGGCTGTTAGTTTGGGATCAGTGATGCAACAAAAACAAAGGCGCTAAAGTGCCACTAAGATAACTAATCCACTTGTGTGTGTCTTTTAACTGCTTTCCTCTTGCTGGTTGGGGTGATGATCAGCAACCTTGCATTTTGATCCTTGCCAATCACATCCACAGGTTTGTATCAGCCATCAGATGCACCACAGCGAAGGCTGGCTAAATGCTTTTGTCTGAGGCCACCGAGAGGGAAATGCAGATGATCTCCTGCAAACAGTTGACAAGGTCTGGCAGAGTAAATAGAGTCTGACGGGTAAACAGCAGCAGAGCTGACTCTGAGTAGGAGAACAGGGCAAATGGCTGCCCGGGCGTGGGCGTTAACGGCACACCGCTGGGCATGTTTGGGACCACTGCCAGTCACGTTAATCTGATCTGCCAATCACAGGCCTGCATGGCTTCATTTTCACTGTAAAAGCTCTGTGTGCAGTGGTTATGGGGAGTGCTTAGCACTGCCGTTCAGTTAGGTTTCAACTAAATCCAAATTATAAATGTGATGGAAGATGTTTTGGTAGGGTCACCTAGTTTGGTGATGGATTTGTTGCTTTCCCCCCATCGCTACAGGGTTGATGCAGTTTTTGCTCATCAAGTCCCCGTTGGCTGTTGTGCTTGGATCAGAACAACAGACTACATGATGTAGTCATGATAATACATGTTGACGTTAGAAATAACCTACAGATGTCAAGTAAGCCTTTAACTTGAACATCTTAACGATCTTGAACTTTTTTTTTTTACATTTAGTAATTTATTGGGATTTTTTTGTGATCTAACATAAAGGGTTGCATAATTTACATTTTAAAGCTAAAAGATAACCTGAAGAGGATACCCTGCATATTTTCATCACCTCAATTCGCTTCTCTGTCCCCACTGAACAAAAGCAACCCCACAGCATGATGCTGCATCTACTATGTTTCACCATCATGATGGTGATTCCAGGGTGATTTAGAGTGTTGGAGTGGGTCTTGAGTGGCTGCTTCTCTTACTAATTGCTTCTTTGCGTTACTAAGGCACTGCTCTGGGATACAGATACCAAACTCTACTTCAGTCTTCTCCATAACTTTATGTCTGACCTGTCTGCCTTGTCCTTTGGTTGCCATGGTGCTGTTTGTTCACAAATGTTCTCTACTGAAAGTCTGAGGCCTTCAAAGAACCACTGAATGTATACTGAGGCCAAATTCCACATTAGTGGACTCTATTGCACTGGATTTTCATTTAGAAGTATCAGGATCAAGGTTGAAGCATGCACGGAACATTTTTTCAGATTGTTTCTTAAAATGAAGTTGGAAAACCATGCATCTCTTTTTCCAGGTCACAAGTATGCAGTTCTTTGTGTTGGTTTGTCACATGAAATACATTAAGGTTTTGGGTAGTGACTTAATAACATGTGAAAAAGTTTAAGGGCTGTGGATACTTCTGCAATGTGCTGTTTCACTAAAAGTTAGAAAGGTGTGATGCTTACTGTTTAGTCAGAGGGGAGAACCCATTTTAAGAAATTGAATGGAATCAGTGTTGCTGAATGTGATAAATTGAAACTATTCAGGAGACTCTCACTTACAAAAAAAGAATCTTGTTTTTCCTTTTATTGGTTTGATGAACATCATTGCTAAGATGATATAAGATTCATTAAATACAAAAAGTTGTTGAAGCTTGTTTCAGAGGAGGGAAGACAATCAGTAAGCAGCACTATAGTTTGATACGAACACTACAGATGCTGCACCTACTTTAAGAGTGTTGAAGGAAGAGGGTAGATCAGGTCAGAGGTACATGCAGTACAAAACCCTCGGAGACCCATCCCAGACTCTACAAGCATCAGTTAGGATGTGTCGGAAAGTTCCTGACATGACAGTTAAAAAAACTGAAGAGTCACAGCTTGTGTTGATGGGTTGCCAAGAGAACTTCTTATTGCAAAATGGTAACACAACCACAGTTGCATCAGGACTCTGGAACAACACCCTTTGGACAAACATGACAAAATTAGATAGGTTTGGTTTATCCTATATCTATCTATCTATCTATCTATCTATCTATCTATCTATCTATCTATCTATCTATCTATCTATCTATCTATCTATCTATCTATCTAGATAGATAGATAGATAGATAGATAGATATGTGTGTGTGTGTGTGTGTGTGTGTGTGTGTGTGTGTGTGTAGTGTAGTGTACAATTAACAATACATGTCATCTCAAGGCACTTTACAAAGTCAAATTCAATCAAATCAAACAGATTTGTGAAAAGGTTTCCTGTCTAAAGAGACCCATTAAATTGCATTGAGTTTTGACAAGCAGTTTTCACTCCTCCTGAAAAGCGTAGAGCCACACTGGACTGTGGTCTGCATTGTCGATGGCTTTGTTGCAATCCCTCATTCTGAGCAAGCATGAAGCGACAGTGGAGAGGAACACACCCCTTTAACAGGGAAGAAAACCTCCAGCAGAACCAGACTCAGTGTCAACAGTCATCTGCCTCGGCCGGCTGGGGATTAGAGAAGACGGAGCAGAGACACACCAAACATATATTCCTTTCTATATTAGAGGGTATTGCCAGATGATCTTCTTCCCTGGATGATGTCACAGCTATGCCACACCTGGTGTACCTACCATGCAGTGAAAAAAGACAGAGAAGTTGAAATAACAACAAACAATGCAAATAAGAGAACAGTAGGTGAACTCAGCAGAGTGAGAAAACTAGACCCTGATGTCTTCCAGCAGCCTACGCATATAGCAGCATAACTATCGAGATAGGTCAGGGTAAGCTAAGCCACTCTAACTATAAGCTTTATGAAAAAGGAAAGTTTTAAGCTTAGTCTTAAAAGTAGACAGGGTGTCTGCCTCACGGACCAAAACTGGGAGTTGGTTCCACAGGAGAGGAGCCTGATAGCTAAAGGATCTGCCTCCCATTCTGGTTTTAGAGACTCTAGGAACCACCAGCAGACCTGCAGTCTGAGAGCGAAGTGCTCTGTTAGGAACATACGGGGTAATCAGAGCTCTGATATATGATGGAGCTTGATTATTAAGCTTCATGTGAGTATTTTAAATTTAATTATTGATTTAACAGGAAGCCATTGAAGGAAAGCTAAAACGGAAGAAATACGATCTCTTTTGTTGATTTTCATCAGAACTCTTGCTGCAGCATTTTGGATCAGCTGAAGGCTTTGAACTGCATTTTGTGGACTTCCTGATAGTAAATAATTACAATAGTCCAGCCTTTTAGTAACAAACATGGACTAGTTTTTTCAGCATTCAGCATCACTCTTGGACAGAATATTTCTAATTTTGGCAATATTCTGGAGTTGAAAAAAGGAAACCATTGAAACCTGATTGATATGGGATTTAAATTACATGTCCTGGTCAAAAATAACACCAAGGTTTTTTACTTTATTTCCAGAGGCCAATTAATGCCATCCAGATTAGGTGATTGATCAAGAAATGTATTCCTTCAGGACTCTGGTCCAAAAATGACAGCTTCTGTCTTTTCAGAATTTAGAAGCAGAAAGGTTATGGTCATCTAGGTTTTGATGTCATCAAGACATGCCTATAGTCGAATTAACTGATTTGATTCATCAGGGTTTATGGATAAATATGGAGTGTCATCAGTATAACATTGGAAATTAATCCCATGCCGTCTGCTAATTTTCCCAATCGGGAGCATATATATATATATATATATATATATATATATATATATATATATATATATATATATATATATATATATATATATATATATATATATTAGGGCTGTCAATCGATAAAAAAATTAATCTAATTAATTACATACTCTGTAATTAATTAATCTAAATTAATCACATATAATTTTTGCTGTGAAACTATTTAAAATATTTAAATTCAAATGATTCAATGAATAATCAGCATTAGATACATTAAAGTGCTGTTTTCAACAGCAGACAAACTGAACTAAACAGATGCCAATGTCAAACTGAACTCACTTCAACAGGAGATGTCAACTGAAATAATAATAAAAAGATAACCTGAATTTAACAGACGTCAACATATTCCATATTCCAATCTACTTTTTAGGCTAATTATACATAATTTAGACCTAGTGCTATTTTAACAAACAAGCATTTTATTAGTTGTTATCTCTTATCTGATGTATTTCTGATGTTTGGCACTTTGTTTTACCTCATGTTAAAGTGCTCTTTAAATAATGATGACATTCATGATGATTATGATCAGAATAAACTTTTCCATCACCTCCCAGAAGCTGGAAAGAAAAGAGACAAAAACATTTTTCACAGGTCACTTAGTAACTCTAATATTTTAGTCTAAATACTTTAGCCTAAATATTTTAAGCTAAAATATGAAACTTTTTATTTGTTTTTAATGTTTAGTAATTTCTGCCTATGGCTGCAGCATTTAATTTAATTCATCTGAATTCAGTATTTGCAAGCCATACTCTGATTGGATGGGGAAAAAAACTGTCTGTGATTGGCTTTAACTGCTGAGCGAGTGCACAGCTGCTGTTGAGCGTGAAACGAGCAGGTACGCGCGAGCAAAGTAGCGCGTGAGGACAGCGGGTTGAGAAGAGTTTTTCAGACCTTGCCAGACCGGTTTTGACCATTGAGAGTTGTTTCACTGCGTGCTTGGATTGGTTCCTGCGCGCTCAAACTGAATAGTTTCACAGAGTTGAGCGGCAGCGCTTTCTTCGTCTCTGTCTTCATGCGCCTCCCCTGTGACTCTTTGGCGCCCCCCCAGGGGAGGTGCGCCTCACCGATTAATCTGCGTTATTTTTTTTAATCCGTTAATTTTTTTTTAAATTAATTAATCGAAATTAACGCGTTATTTTGACAGCCCTAATATATATATATATATATATATATATATATATATATATAAATATATAGTGAAGAGAATTGGCCCAATGATTGAAACCCTGTGGTACTCCACAAGTAACCCTAGAGAAGAAGATTTATTATTAACATGAACAAACTGGAATCTGTCCACCAGATAAGATTTAAACCAGCCCAATGCTTTCCCCTTAATCCCTACAGTATGCTCAAATCTTTCTAGGAGAATATTGTGATCAACTGTATCAAATGCATCACTGAGATCTAACAGGACAAGTACAGACACAAGTACATTATCTGAGGCCATGAGAATATCATTAGTGACCTTCACCAGAGCTGTTTCAGTGCTATGATGAGCTCTAAAGCCTGACTGAAACTCCTCAAGTAGGTCATTACTTTGTAAATGTTCACATAGTTGATTAGCAACTACTTTCTCAAGAATTGTAGATAAGAAAAGGTTGGATATTGGTCTGTAATTTTCTTAAATCATCTTGATCAAGAGAGGGTTTCTTAAGTAAAGGTTTAATAACAGCTACTTTAAAAGCCTGTGGTACAAATCCATTTACAAAGGCTAGATTAATCACATCTAAAACGGAGGCACTAGTCAAAGGGAATACTTCCTTAAATAACTTGGCTGGGATTGAGTTTAGATGAAGCTAACATTTTAGATAGCTCAGAAAGCTCTACTGCGTCTAAACAGGCTTTAAAAATTCCTCCAACGCGGCCTCACTTACAGAGGACAGGGTAATCAGGTTTGGGAGGATGGCAATTATTTTATTTTTATTTAGAATCAATTTTATTTATGAAGAGTCCCATAAACTCATTACTGCTGAGAGCTAATGGAATGGATGGATCAACAGAGCTATGACTCTATCTAAGTTTGGCAACTGTACTAAAGAGAAACCTGGAATTATTTTTATTCTCCCCTATTAATGATTCAATTCAATTCAATTTATTTATATAGCGCCAAATCATGAAACATGTCATCTCAAGGCACTTTACAAAATCAAACAATTTTGATTAGATTGCAACATCAATCAATCAATCAAGTTAATGATGAAAACTATGCTGCTCTAACTCTGCGAATGGTCTTTTTATACAACAGTACACTGTTTTTCCAGATTAGGTAGGATTCCTGTAGATGTACAAAGCACTATTTTCTCTCCAATTTCCTAACATTATGCTTCAAAGAACACAGGTCTAAAATAAACCAGGGTACCAGCTCCCTGTGAATAATCCCCTTCTTTTCCAAGGTGGCTATGTTGTCTAATGCTAAACACATCGAGGAAGTGATGGCATCATCAAAGGCGTCAATTTGTGAATGGGAAGAAACAACATCATTGCCATTTGGTGGGCATAAAGGGGGTCAGACTCTTTAACGTATGATACAGCATTATCTGATAAAGATATACTATAGTGAAACCTTCTTTTTTGAGGGGTGGGGGGTGGAGAATTCAGTGAAAATGAACTAAAAGGTTATTAAAAATGGTGAGACAGGAACAGGGTTGTAAGGAAATACTGTTAATTCTTCACAATCAATGCCATATGTCAGCACAAGCTCCAAAATATGAAGCCAGGACTGCGTCGTTTTATGCACATTTAGAGCAAAAGCAATTACATCTAGGAAAGTATTAAAGGCTACATTAAGGTTATCATATTCAGTGTCTACATGAATGTTAAAATCCCCACTATAATAACCTTGTCAGTATTTAACACTGAATCAGGTAAGAAGTCTGAGAAATTATCCAGAAACTGAAAGTAAGGGCCTGGTGGATTAACCTGACTCTGCCAGATGGATTTGCTCCGCATATCCATCTGGAAACCTTCCGTTGAAGTAATTTTGGGAAGGGGCGAAAATACTGGTTAGCTGATTGGCCTATGTTGGTGATAGACGGGCCAAATAAACCAATCAGATCAACGAAGCATATGACGTACTAACAGCGACTACGAAAACACAACCACATGCTCTTGCCGAAACCAGTCGGGAGAATAGCAAAAACATCTTTTCCTCTGAGAAAAGCCTCCAGAGCAGTGTTTTGCTCTTCTTTCAGTGAAGAAATACTCTGTAATTCCGATAAAACTTGCTCGATAGCCACGCTAACGCTAGTTTCATCGGCTGAAGCCGCCATGTTCTTTAGACTGAACTGTCACACTTCTCGTTGCGTCACACCTCAACCTGCCTCAAAGCCAACGCTGATTGGACGTTCGTTTGGTGAACGGCTCCAAATTTTCTTTAACGGAAAGTAGCCAGACTGATCTGCGAGTGAAACCTTGAAAGCTCGCGAGGTCAGGATGGTCTCACGAGGCTACCGGTGGATAATACAAGACAACAAACAGAAGAGACGAGAAAACACGCAACGCATTTTTTTTTTCTTTTTTTTTTTTCCTTTTTGTTTCTTTGAACAATCTTGCTCGGATCCTATTCGACTCAAACACAAAAGTGGGATAATTGTACTGGACTGAGAACAAGGTGGAAATGCATAGTCGTAATAGCTCTATAAAGACAAAATCAGTGAGCCATAAAAACTTGTTTACGCAAACCGTGCTGATGATCCTAGAGAAGCAGTGTGTCTTCATGCTAAGGAAGACTGAAAATGTGAGCGTTCCCTTGTGACTGTTGATGATGATTGTAGAGAAGGTTACAGGGTACTGCAAAGTAGACTTTCAGGCCTAAGTTAGCATGTTAAACATTACTTGTTGTGACAGGACAAGCAGAGGAAGACTGAGCAAGTATGGCTCGTTTGGAAGAGTTGAAGCAGAAAGCCTCTTCTCTCTGAAAACAACAACAGCATGACTTATTTTGAAAAATGCTATCTGAATCAACAACAGCACTTCTGGGAGAAAAAAAATCGTCCCTTTGGCAGGTGAGACCAAAGTAATGATGTTTGCCCATAATTTCAAAAAGGTACTATTTTGTCTCAAGAGGTGGTTAGAGGGGTAATGATTCTGGCCTGGTTCCCCCACAAATTGCCCAAGAAGATACATTTTCAGTGGTTATTTTTTTACAAACCCTAATCATGTAAATTCATAGTGTTTGATTGGAAGGCATGGTATTTGTACTGTAATCCAGTCTAATGATGTTGCCATCTACATAAACAGGAACTTTACTATTCTCCTTTAATAGGTTGCATTTGATTATAATCAAGTTAGCATCCACCAGCACAGGTAGGATTGATAGAGAAGGTGTGCTGATCTGAAAACAAAATAAAAAACAGTAAGACTCCTGCTGGATAGTTAATGAGGGAGACTCTTTCTGTATGCATGACCGGACCTTAACCTACCTCGCACTTCCGCTGCTTGCTATAAACTGCATCCTATCAGGCACTGCTCACTCCGTCTGTCTGTCTGTTCTTGTGTTTCACACACGGCCGCATGCTTCCAACCAGAATGATGAATGCTCTCTCTCTCTCTCTGCCTCTCTCTCTCTCTCTCTCTCTCTCTCGTGAGAGAACTTTTAAATTATTAGGCAGCAGCTTAAAGTGCCAGATTCAGCATAAGTAATGACGCTGTTACTCTGAGGCCTTAAACTGGGGCTCCATGACTGATTCCTCCCCTTTGTCAGATCTTTGTAGCAGTCCTAGAATATTCATAGGGCAATTAGAAATCAATTTTAAAAGAATGATGGCGCTGTCTTAACAGCCCTTTTATCACCGTTGACTCAATGTGAGTAATTTTGAACAAAAATATTTGTATATATACTTTTACATATTTATAAATGAACAAGTGATGGATTATGGGTAATGGTTGCTTTGGAAAGTTCTTTTATTGAATTGGCTGCCACAAAGAGTAGAAGCAGTTTGTGTTTCCTCCTGTAAAAAACACACCAACTCCCGGCAAGCTGATTTGCATTTGACTATGAATGAAGCATTTTGCAGCACGAAAGAAAAAGTACACGTTTGACCTTGACTGCCACGTTCGGCAGTGCTCCTCTTTGTCCTTTTCAAAGATCCTACAGAGGGTTAATTCACCACAGCATCTCACACGAGTGCTGGATATTTTAAGGCCGCTGCCGCCCACTTGGGGCTCTCTTCCTGTTGCTTTCAAGAGGTGTGTGGTTGAGATAAAAAGCAGCAATACATAAAAAAAAAGAACAATCATTATACTTACCCTGTGGATATGTGTCCAAAAGCTACTTGAGCCTTAAAAAAGTTGTTGCACCGTTACAGATTGCCTCTTGCTTAAATGTTTCAAATGGTTGAACAATTTTAAAACAATAAACAGCCTGAGTGAATGGAAAATGCTGTTTTCAAATTATAATTCCATTTTTCAAGAGAAAAAAATCAGTCCAATCTGACCTGTGGAAATATTGAAACTGTACTTGCCTCCTCACATCCCGCCTCCATGATGGAACCATGGTGAACCTGCTCAGGAGTGGTTGGCCCACTGAACTTACTACACGTGCCGTCAACGACTCATCTAGGAGGTCGCAATAGAACCCAGAACCACATCTAAAGCACTGTAGGCTTGATTTGCATTAGTTAAGGTCCGGGTTCCTGATTCAACAACAAGAAAGAGATGGGCTACACATTATATCAGTGGACGAGATCTGAGGTCAACCTCACCGCTGAACAAAAAGACTCATCTCATATTTGTTAAACAATGTCTTGGGGAAATTATTTTGGGATTTGAGAGACGAGAGTAGAACCTTTTGGAAGGTGTGCACCCTGTTGCATTTGGAGTAAAACTAATACATCATTTCAAACAGGGAGCCTAAAACCGACAGCCACCACATGGTGGTTGTTGTTATTAAGCAGAATAATGATTGAAAACATGCAGGCAAATACCCCTTTGAATGGCTAGCATAACAAAAAATGTTTTGGAGTGGCTAAGTCAAAGTGTTTCCAATCCAGATAACCTTTTATAAAATTTATCCTCATAAACCCTCCAATGTGGCCTAATTAATTCAATTTAGCAAAGATGTGTGGGCCAAATTCTCCCTGCAGTGATCATTTGATAGGATCTTTGTCTGATATTAAAATTAACTTCATCTGAAATATTTAAGTGTGATAAAAAAGTCATTTTCAACATAGGAAAAATGTTTGGGAGCAAATACTTCCTGAAAATTAGACATTTAGGGAAGTATCTCCCAAAGAATGTTAGTTGATCTCTTTATTAAAGACACACACATTACCATAGAAATGTATAACCCTTTTCACCCAGGACTGTTCTACTGTCCACCCCACAAACACAGGGGTTGAAGTTTGCAGACGACACCACTGTAGTGGGTGTCATCTCCAACAATGATAAGTCCCACTACAGGGATGAGGTCAGCAATCTCCCACAGTGGTGCCCCAGGAACAACCTGATCCTGAACACCAGTAAGACCAAGGAGGTAATAATAGACTAAAGGAGGTCCAGGAGGACTGAACACGCTCCACTCTACATACAGGGGAAGGTGGTGGAGCATGTGGACAGTATTAGGTTCCTGGGCATTCACATCTCCTCTGACCTCTCCTGGACTGTGACCACCTCCCTCCTGGTGAAGAAGGCCCAACAACGGCTCTTCTTCCTCACTGAAAATGAAAAGGTCTGAACTTTCCACTAAACTGCTAAAGAACTTCTACAGAGCTACCATAGAGAGTGTTTTATGTATCAGCATTACTGTTTGTTAAGGGAGCTGCACAGTCCAGGAGAGGAAGGACTTAACACGGGTGGTGAAAACAGCACAGGCGATTGTGGGATGCCATCTTGCAGGATATAGACTCAATTTATGCAGAACAAGTCCAAAGAAGGGCCAGACGCATCTCCACTGATCCCACCCACCCAGGCAATGCGCTGTTTGCCCCTCTCCCATCAGGTAAACGCTTCAGAAGCATCAAAGCCAAAACAAATAAACTTAGAAACAGCTTCTTCCCAAGAGCTGTGAGGGCAATCGCCCCCTGATGGGAGACTGCAGCCCAAGGCTTTAAAATCACCCCACTGTTACTTGCCCATCATACGTAACACCCTACTACCTAATTACCTGTTATCTGTGACTCTCCTGAACGCAAAAAAAAAAAAAAAATAATAAAATAAAAACTTAACCCTTGTTTATAGCCTGTTTGCTTGTCAGTCTTTGCCTCAGTATGTGTAATGTGAACTGGGGTGGCCAAAGACGAATTTCGCTGTGGTAACACACGGTGACAAATAAAATATTCCTGATTCCTGATAAGATGCAATGCATCATTAACATTTTCAGAAACTAATAAAATGACATTAAGTGTGTTTTAAAACCTGTTCTACCAGAAGGATTAACTGGAGAAAATATTTTTAGTAATAACGATGCACTTTAGGAATGGGTCGTAGAAGATAAATATTATGCCTTTGTAACGGTAGCGGCATGCATGTTAAAGGAGTGCTCCCTGTGTTGCCTGTGCTCTCCAGCTAAATGTTTAGGCTTGGTGCTGAATAATTGATGAAGATCCATTCACTCTAGAAGACTCAACGCTTCTCAAGGACAGTGCATTGATTGAAATGTATTTTTTTCCTGGTTCCATTCCCACATCCTGAAACCATTTACATTAAACGAGAAAACAACAACAAAAAAACGTCTTGATTACCAATGGTGGCCAAGGCCCTGTCTGAGGTGTCCTTCACATTAGATTGACTAATCCAGTCCATGGACTGCAAACTGTTAAAACATTGTTGGACCACAGTAAATATGGAAAACATTATTTTCCACCCCCTTGTATTATCTCTGCAGAAGGTGGCTATGCCTCTACCATCAGTTTTAGTTGCGGATCCTTAGCTCTTCAGTAGCATGGATGGATGCACGGGGAGGGGGTGAGACATTGGTTGGGGGTTTTAGCAGGGCATGGCATTCTGGGGGCTGAATCTAGAAACCTCACAACTTTCTTCTGTCTCTCAGCCTTCAGTCTATAATGTGAATTTACAGTGTATGTGTTTCTCCCAAGCTGCCTAGTACTCCTTGGTGATCTTTAAGACCCAGATTATTCCTCTCTATTCAACAGGCAGAAAGATTGTGGATTGTTAATTTCAGCTGTTTGATGAAATCCTTTTGGTTGTAAAGCATTTGACAAGATGAGCACAGAATCCTGACACATGACAAATCTTATATCTTGCTTTAAAGACCTGCGTCCGTCCTTGATGAGTATTTTACATCTTCAGTCAAAACCCTGCTAAACCTTCTTTCCTGACCAGTAAGATGTCACCATATGGCCACAGTGCCCATCCCAGAAACACACATGAAGACTGTTTAGAAAGGCGTAACAAAGGCGTAACAAAGGAGTAAAATAAGGAGACAGACATGTCAGGCAGGCCTATAAACCAATATGTCAAGATACCAATTAAAAACAATTGTCCTGGGATTTGTACTGAAAGTCCATTAAAGTATTTCTTTAACAATGCCCCAATATCACACCCTCAAGGACGCTACCAGAATGTCTGGATCAGTAGCAGCCAATGCTAATGGCATCAAAGTGGGATATCATGTCCTATTAGGTTTGCAGTCCTAATGGATTAGACAATTTGTGTAAATTGGGGGGGGGGGGAAACTATGGGACTGTTGTAAACATACCAATGGACATGAAACCATCCCTGCATGAGTCAGGGTGTGACTCAAAATGTCCTTCACTATTCAGTCAATTAGATTTTACTTTTAGCAAGACACTCTAATTGTTTAAGGAAGGCTTTAATAGAAATGTAGATGGAGCACCTCTCCTCAGTGCCGGATACACATTGGATGACTCAGAGTGAAGAATAAGGCGAAATTAATGCCTTGTTGGGTTGAATCAGCTTTGTGCAGCGAGTGAAGTCAAAGCAAGCTGACCTCATCCTCACCATTGCAGTGCAGGATCCTTTGTCTAAGCTGTCTTCTATGATTCACAGATACAGACCTGGCAGAACCCATCCTATTAGTAATTCTCCACTGGATCCAGCCCTCTGGGGACCCAGACATGCCCTCCGCACTTTCAGTGCATTCTTCTTCACCGGGCTCACAGACTGAAGATTTTCATGCATGACTGCATTCGCTCTTCAGTATAAACCCCAAGTGGTTTGGCAGTACAAACACGGAGTCATATCTCTGAGGGAAGAGGTTAAATGCCTCTTACTTGCTGAGATCGCTTTTCTATTATTTTATGTTCAAAACTATTTCTAAAGCTGTTAAAAGCAAACATGTGGACATTATGACGTCACGAAAATTTCATTTAATTTCTCCTGCATGTCTTTCAGTTTACATGATATATGCCTCGCTTTGTTTGGAGAGATAACCTTTAGATAGCCCTTTTGGTTTGTTTTGAAAAAAGTTGAATCCTTTATGTATCTTGAAATGCACCTTATTAAAGACTCTGGTCAGTTATTTAGGAAAATTCATTTTGAAGTCGAGAAAATTTGAAATTTCTCATTCTACAGCTTCAGAAAAGACGCAGTTGAAGCAGGTGCTGCCTTACTCATTATCAGAAGAGAGCCGTTTAAAGTGCAGCAGAAGTCTTGTTGTTGTTTTTTTTGGTTTTTTTGGTACTTTTGATTCATTTTAATTGAAGTACTCACATTTGTGCCACACCAACACTTAACCAAACTTGAGCCTTAACCCATTACCCTAAAGACGATGTTCTGTCGCATTAAGACTGGACGTAAGTTTCCACAAGGTCTGACGCTCTTCATAAGGTAAGTGATTATGGGGGTATAGGCCCTAAATAGATAAGATAAACAAGTACTTAAGAATTCACACTTAAAACCCCCACTTAAAAATTCTGACTGAAAGATATTCATAATGTTATGAGCCAGACACAGGTAGCAATTTAAGAAGTTTATTTTAAAGGAGCAATTTGTGTGAGACTAGAATCAGCCAATGGCACCTACTGGAACTACTGCAGAGAAGAAGAACAGGTTAGTGGCTGCTGAGGAGTGAGGGCAACGTCACAGCAGGTAGCTAGCGGCTTGAGAGAGCGGAGGCCTGGCTTTCAGCACTGTGAGAGCGTTGGGCAGACATTGATTTGAATCAATCCTTTGGTGGTCCAGAGATCAGGAGCAGTGTTGTCCAACCAGGGTGAGGCAGGGAAATCCAGGAGACAAGTTTGTAATCAAATCAAGGCCTGCAGGAAGGCATGAAAGAAACGGTGGACATGTACAAGCTAAGCCTTTCAACAATCTGGTGCTGTCTGCAGCAGGCTCAGGAAGGGCAGAACACAGATGTAAGGGATGAGCTTGATTGGGGTACGCAGAGAGGCTGCTTGCGGGTGCGCTGAATATTGCTTGATAAGGATGGAGCAGTAGCGGTGTGGATGAATGCAGATAGGTCATTACATATGCATTTAACATGTATTTATTTAATCTTTTACTTGTCTGTGTTTTGTACTGCTATCACACTTCTTGTGGTCAACAGAGGAGAGGCATGGTCACGTGGCAACACCCCTAATTATAGAGCTTTGCAACAGTGCCTGTTTTTCACACTGTTACTGCGATACTTAATGTATTTAGTTGAGGTTTAACCTGACAGACAACATTGTAAAGAGGAGTGTAATGTGTGTTCAGTTTTTTTTTTCTTTAACAAATAAAAATGTGAAAAGTTGGGTGTGCATTTGTTCAGGTGGTGTCCAGTGTCAAGTTTTCTTTTACACAAAGCATTGTGCATGAAGGCCAAAAAGTTAACTCTTCTGAACCAGATCACCTTATTCCACATGCTTAATGTGCCCCCCGCATGGCTAGTAGAAAGTTTCAAACAACACTTCTAATAGCTTTCTTTAAGGAACGGGTTCTCTTCCAACCACTCTTCCATAAAGGCCACTGCCCGTATTCACAGGGATTCTCAGAATCCTCTCAGAGAGCACCTATCTTAGCCTAAATATTCCTACCTGGGAGTCTTAGCTTAAGAGCAATTCAGGAGCTGCTGAGAGCGGCTCTGAGTAAGGAAATTACTTTTTCATCTTAGTGAGGAGGTGTGGTCGCGGGGGTAGCAGCTTCAGTAGGGAGGCCCAGACGTCCCTCTCCCCAGTCACTAGGGCCAGCTCCTCCTAACCAGATGCCCGAGCCACCTCAACTGGCTCCTCTCGACGTGGAGGAGCAGTGGCTCTACTCTGAGTCCTCCTCGGATGACTGAGATATGGTGAGGACACCCTATCTCTAAGGCAGAGCCCAGACACAGTACGGCGAAAACTCATTTCGGCTGCTTGTATCCGGGATCTCATTCTTTTGGTCATGACCCAAAGCTCATGACCATAGATGAGGGTAGGAACGTAGATCGACTTGTAAATCGAGAGCTTTGCTTTTTGGCTCAGCGCTTTAGAGCAACATGAAACTGAGAGAAAAATTTTTTAAAAAACTAACAGCAATGATCTGTCCATTCTGTTCTGGCAGGAAAAGGAATTTAGAAAGGTAAATTGGTCTCTGGATTGCGGCACAAATACACAGACTTTGAATTGTATTGCTACAGATGAATGCGCTTTTTTTCTCTGTGTGTCTTGAAAAGTGAGAAGCGCTGCAGCTATCAAAGCAAGGAGATGGTATCATACAAAACCGAAAATAATGTCTCACCTCTTTTATATATATTCTTTGAAATTTCTTCACTTTCTTTTTATGAATGTCCTGCATTTTTCCTATTATTTATCTATTCTCATTAAAGTGACTTTAGGTAGAGCCGCCTTTAACTTGTCGGGCAGCTGAAACCAATTAATTTTCTTCTATGGGAATGATAAAGTTTATCTTATCTAAATATTATAATTATATGATTGTTAAATAACTTTATGTACTCATTTCCTCCACTGTTTAGGTGGTGGATCAGCCAATCAGCTCTCTCTGTTTCCACCATCTTCCCTGATTAAGAGACTCTTAGGCTCTCTAAAACTCCTCCTCACCTTTACTACTCCTAACATTTTGTCATTTTAGGAGCTCTATTAAGGCCTAAAATGCTTTGTGACAAAAATCTCAGAATTTGGGAAATTCTAAGATTTTTCCTAAAATGACGTCACTAAGAGCTACTTTTAGTCTTAGGAATCTCAAATCAGATTTGAGGCATGCACTATGCATACCTTCCTTTGACAGGTATATCTTGTTGACTACTGGAATGGGTTCCTTGCCCATCCATGACCCTAAACAGGAAAACGTGTTTGCAGAAATGCACATACCTCCTTCATAAGCTTAAAAAAACGAAAAAAACAGTAGAGACTGACTTTCCTTTGTTTCATAGTGAAAGAGTGAAACCGATTCACTCCCACACTTGCTTGTTGCTTACTCACAAATTAAGCAGGGGTGAGAGTATGACTACTGAATTGGCACCATGATGAGATCTGAAAGACATAGTATGCATTCATCTCAGCCTGTAAGAGCTAACGATATGTAGGTTTGCACCTTTAGGAATGAAAACTAGACCACTTTGGGCAGAGCTGACTGGTACCATGCCTTCACTTTAGGGACTCAAAGAACCATTTAACCTGGCTCTGGTTAAAATATGACATTGAAGGTGAGGATCACTCACTGCAATGAAAAGTACAATAGAAGCACTCTTTTTTACCCTAGAGATCATAAATACATGCACACACCAACACAACTAAATTTATTATAATTATTTTGTTTAATATTTTCTTTATAACAATTGTAAAGAAATTGTTGCAAATTTATTATCTATGCGTCCAGAAGTGAAAAGTGATGGATCTTTGTGGTGCACCTGTGGACACACATCACAATGCACAATACAACATACAAGATCAGAATATAACAATACTGTGATTATGGATCAAGAGATACATACTCTGCAAACTTATTTTATAATTTGCAATCTTTTTATTTATTTTTTTAAAGAAGAAAACATTGCAGCTTACAAAGGTAACAGACACTATGTTTGAAATGTGTGTACCAATAGATCGATTCTTGCCACACACTCGTCAGCATGTAGCCCGCTCCCAGTCCGCAGCCCTCACACCAGTTCTTTGCTGTTCTGTGGCCTAACCGTGGTGTAAAGCAGAATGACTCTGCTCATGCACAGCTGCTCCTGTAGGCCAAGGAGGAAGTTTAGCAGCCTGATCGAAGTGCTGCTCGATTTCAGCCGGTGCAGCCTCTTGTCCGCGTGCATGTTACCTTTGATGGATTACCAGATCCCGGCATACAGACTTTTTTAGAGAGGGTATTGTCTGTGAAGATTCATGCCAAGATGCAACAGAAGCCAGTGCATGCAAAAAAAAAAAAAAATGTGATCAACTATCTGAAAACATTGGGCTTATCGATGCTGTTTTTTTTCCTGAAAAACAAATGTTATAATTGGCAGAAGAAAATAAACTATCTGATGATTGCGGCTTTAATATCATGCGAGAACCTACGTCCTTTGGAAGATGAAGAGAACATGCAAAATATGTTGACATCTACATTCAGTTTAATCAAATCTTTCTTCCCTACCCCTGATCTTAACAGCCTCCTGTCTACTTGTGGTCTGATGGTTTAGAGCCTAATGTATGATTAATGCACCCCCCGTCTTTATTCACAGACACTTTGCAGAATATCTTTATAACCTGGTTACCCTAGATCTCTTAAGTGGTCATTTATCATCCTTTACCTTCAGTTGCAGTTCCTATCATAAAATTAAGCAAAAAAGAGTTAACAGCACCATTCATACCATCAGATCAAGCTGTGATTCTTCTCCTCACATTTAAATTGTGTATGAAAGAGTTTTTGGGATGAACAAAGACTGGACCCAAGATTCAACCAGGACAAGATTAGTGACGTTTAAAAATAGCGTTTTATTGAAAGGCGTGAGCACGGCTACTCGGAGAGCTTCTGCCTGCGATATGACAGGAAACCCCTGGAGACGGAGACACAGGTTAGTGAACTGTTGGAAGCTGCACGTCTCCGTGCGAGAGCTAGATCGCTAACCTTAATTTAGAGGGAACCAGTGCTGCAGAATGCCGGCTTTAAGCTGAGAGCGGGGTCGGAGGCACAGGTCCAAGTGACGGTTGGGATTTTCCGGGATCGCGGTCCAAGGGCAGTCCGTGGTCGAAGCCGAGAGAGCAGAGGTCCGGCGGCAGTACAGAGGGGCAGTCCAAAGGCGAGGTAAGGTCCGGTCCGGGTCCGATAACAGGTTGGGTGCAGAGGTACACAGAGGTTAGTCAGGCTCAGTTACTCACGGGCAGATAGGGCCGGGTACACAGGCAGGCAGTCCAGGCTTGGCAGAGACAAGGGTCCAGAGGCAGATCTGATCCAGTTTCCAGAAGGGCAATCAGAGACAGAACGGGGTCAGGCAGGCTCGTTAACAGGAGGCAGAACAGGTCCGATTTCCAGGCAGGCAGGTTCAGAAGAGGATCAAGCAGACTCAGTAACAGAAGGCAGAACACAGGTCGGGAAACAGGCAGATTAAATACAGAGAACGCTGGATTGGTTTTACCGGGATGGCTAGAGGATAATCTGGCACTGGTGGCAGGTCTGCTGGCTGATTTTATACTGTTGAGAACACTTGGAACTGGTGAGGGATGATTGCATGCAGGGTGGAGTAGGGCATCTTTACCAGGAGTATGTGTAACACTTTTGTGTGGTAATTACAGAATAATAACGAAAACTGTACTTAAATATATCCCATGGACCAGAATTATTCAACCAAGTTCGTCTACTGGAGCAAAAGATGCATTACAGTATGTTAGGAAAGTAAAAAGACCACAGACCAGGGAATAAGTTTAAACTGCCAGCTTATTATTGAAACAACTTACAAACAAGACACTGGACAACACTTAACACAATTTCAAATTACCTTAACCCCTTTTGTTAAGTAATTAGGTTTTAACCTTTCGAATTAACCTCTGACTTTTGACTTCATATCAGATTTTGTTATCAGGCTCTAGTATCAGATTGCAACCTTTTTAGTCTGGTTTAGTTCAAATTAGTTCTTAATTCTGTTCAGTTAAGATTTTGATCTGTTAATTAACTCAGGCTGATCTAATTCACATCAGTGAAGTTTGCCTTTCGAGTTTGAGGATTCATGTAGTAAATGTACCCATTTACATTTATGCAAAAAGTAAATAGCATAACAACAATTACCATTTACAATTTGTTTCACTAAAAAAAAAAAATACAAAGGTTATCAAACTAAATTGATTCAGCAAAAGACTGAATAAATTGGTACAAAACCAAAAGAAAAGAGAGTCCTCTTCTCTATCTGCTTTTCTTTTTTCAATAAGCAACTCAGGGTTCACCAAGAGTCCGCTGCAGCTTTGCAGAAAGTGGATGAATCCTACCAGTTCGGAAGCAATCCGCACCGTCCAATAGAGGCGCTATTACTCTGGTAGTTGCACAGCACAGTTCAGAAGATCACAGGGTGGCTCGCCATCTTGCTTTAACCTCGTGGTTTCCAAGTCGTGTGAGTTGAATAATTCTCCAACCCACTCTAAATGGCCAAGTCCCGTTTTCCAACGTACTAATCGTCTCCACACAGGTACAGATCGAGTACGGAAAATATCTTCTCCACAAAATCCACCAAAATTGGCTTCTAACCACTTAAGGTTCTTCACCTTCCTCTCTCAACATTTTTTTCTTCACCTTCCTCTCTCAAAGATTTTCTTTTAGCCCGCTCCGCAAAAACCACAAGCTTCCAGACAAGAAAAAGACCTTTGAACAATCCGATTGGTGGTTGTTGGTCACCTGGGTCACGCAGCAACGTGCCCTTCAAAATAAAGATCCAAATGCATTTTAAACACAAAATAACTCATGAAATAACATACTGAATAAAATAAAATATTACAGATGTTTTTAATAAATTGTTAACCACATTAACATATTTATTGATTGATTTTTTTTTAACTAATTTATTGATTTTGATAACTAAGTAAACCTGGGTTACATATGTTTTATGAACCAAGATATCTGAGAGTGGGATTGGTTCTGAGCAACCACTTTCTGGTTATTTAATGAGCACTGGAAAAAGAAGGTGAGAGTCAGGAGGAGATAACAGGAGGGAGAGCGGCTGTGACGAGATAAAAAAAAGAGCACAGTGTGCTTTAAGCTTTAACTAAATCATTTCACATATCGCTGTCACGTTCACTCTCGTGGAGAACTGGGCCCAATTTTGGGCTTGCAGAAGCATAAAGGCTTGGGTTAGACTGAGGCTTTGTCTGTGTTAATAACTGTGACACAATGTTGCTAAAATATTTAGGAATACATCATATTGTGGAGAAAATTGGATGTATAACATTCAAAGTTACACAAAACCTCATCATTGGCGTTATTTTAGGAGAATAAAGCACTTATATCTACAGCCCATTTTGTGGAATCCAGGCTCCACCTTTTCAACACAGACAATTTTACGTCATCCATTTAAAGTACTTAGTAAACTTTGCAGTGCGTCTAGTTAACAATAATCCCACACACTTATATTCACCTCAAAATGCCGTCTGCAAGTTTGCCATAATATGTACAATGTATCCACACTTTCACCAAAGAGGACTTGATCCAGAGGACGTAATGGCTGTAAAAGCGACTGAAAGCCATCACCCCTCCCCCACTGTGCTGTACAGTTAGTGTGAAGAAGTAATGTGCTGTTTTGTTTTCACCATCATGGCTCCACAGATTACCAGCATAAATCTCTAGTCGGATCTCATCTCTTCGAAAACATTGCAACAGTTTCTCTAAGGATGTGTGGTTATTCTCATTTGTACTGATTAACGGACAGGGGCAAAAATATTTATCTCCTGGCAGCGCTTCCAAACAAGCCATTGTTGCTAAGTCTTTTCTGTCATGGTTTTTACCATTACTAAAAAAGGCTTGTGGTCTACCTGAAAAGCCGTCTTTTTGTAAAAAGATCAACTACAAATGATTTGCTATGACCTTATAACCTTTTTCATGAATGATGAGCAGCAATAGTTGCTTCTCTAAAGGTCATTGCTGTGGTCCTCCCATACCAGAAGAATAAGCAGAGAAACGTAATCATCCCATATGTTGCTGGCGTCTCTGAAAAACTCAGGAGGATTTTCTCTAAACACAGGATCCCAGTACATTTCAAACCCAACAGGACCCTCAGACAGAGGTTGGTCCATCCGAAGCACAAAACTCTCAAACCTAAGATGATCAGAGTAGTGTATGCAGTTCAGTGCAGTGAGGAATGTTCTGATCTTTATATTGGAGAAACCAAAACCCCTCTACACAAACGCATTGCTCAACACAACAGAGCTACCTCTTGTGTTGAGCTTTGGGTCATGACCGAACCTGCACCTCCATGATAATGTCCTTTATCATTGACGACCAAAATGTTCACATTTTGGACAGAGAAGACAGATGTTTTGAGAGAGGGGTGAAGGAAGCCATTTACGTAAAGGGAGCAAAAACAACATCTTTCAAAACCTTACAACACAGCCATAGGTTTGATTCCTGCCAAGTTTCACCCCAATGCACACCTCCACTCATGTGACCACAACATTTGTCCTGTGAGCCAGGCAAATGATGAGCCTAATGACTCTCCATTGAGAGGGGCGACCAGTTCCAGGTGAATTTATATGTGAACCTAGGCTCTAATGAGGCCTTGCTGGCAGGTTTATAAAGCTCAGAACTTCACACTACTCCAGACATTTTGAATTGAGATGGGATGGGAGCAAAAAGTCTTCAGCTTCAGAATAGAAATCCGATTGTTTTATTTTTAAATCTTTTTTGGATCTTCTCATACTTGCACATGTTTATACAAATGTTTATACAACTGCTGAAACACCTGGTTTTACAGAGGTGGTCAGATATCTTGACGAAAGTGTCTTTGATTAGGCTGCTATACCTTCCCTCTTAAGAAGCAGCCGCAAGTATCTTTTCCAAGCTTGAAACAACCTTTAAAAGGAGCTGCAGAAAACATTAATGGCATCTCCCTAGACTTGATATGCTGACCACCTTGCAGGCAATGATGTCCGCAGCCAAAGGCGCATATTATGGCAATGATAAGACCAACAGCCTGATGTAATTTGATATAACTCACACCATGTGACCCAGGGATCAGTAAGACTTACTGTTTGCCCAGGAATCTGTATTGTATTTTAATGAAAGTGTAGAAGACACGAAACTACATACACTGACTTGTAAATGATGAAGTGGGGGATTTCTGTGGGCACAGCCATGTATAAAGGGCAGAGTTTTTGCTAAATCTGGGCCCATTTCTCTGTCTGCTTGCAGAGATTTTAAGCTGTTGTCTCAAACTTCTAACATTCTTCATGGCCTTGCTCTATTGTATTTGTTAAAACTGACAATCCTTTGTACACCTGCACACGCTCTGTGTTCTTTGTTAGACTTGAGGTGCATATTGCCTTTTTATCATGTACAATTTAGGTGTTGTTATCTTTACTCTGATTATTATTTCATCTATAGTTTTAGCTGGATATGCCATATCAATAATTGTGCAATATTCACTCTAGTATTTACTTTTATCTTCTATTCTTGGAATTTCTTTAGAGCTAATTTTAGATTAGACTAGTTTGTTCTTTTTGTCTTACTATTTTCATCGCTAATAATTGTGTGTAACAGTCTGCATGTTTGTCACTGTCACTCAAATTTCCCCATTGTGGGACAGTAAAGGAATTCTTATCTTATCTTATCTTATCAATCTAGCACTTAAAGTGAAAGTTCTTCATCAGATAATAATAATAATAACAATTACTATTATTATTATTATCATTATTATTATTGTTATTATTACGTTTTTTGAATTGTTGAATACATGAGATTAGAATTCTCTTCTAGATGTTCTTCTGTTTTCTCCTGTTTTGGTGCTATGCTCTTAACGTTTCCCCCGTCTGCGCCCTGTCATCCAGCTATTTATGCAGTGAGCATTTCGAGGAGTAAAAACAATGAGGCGCCACGTGATATGCGCAGGTTTGCTGCCAGATGCGGTGTCAGATTTAAATGCCGGGGTGTATCTGCTCGTGCTCACAGCCCAGCATGTAAATATAACCCTCTCTTCCCTGTAGCACTCTTGTATTCCCACCCTCCTCGAACACGGGCAATTATACTATTCAGTCTCTGCCAGGCTCTGCCTCGAACCATGACTCTCTTCCCATTAGAAGTCACTTAAGCTGCGAGTTGGAGGAGGCTTGTGGATTTGCAGAGAGGGTCTCACTTTCAGAGGCGAGCACAAATACGTACCCTTTAAATGGGGTACTTTTAAAATGCCTGAAGAAAGTTAATATTCAGGAAAGCTGAAGGAGTCCTTGAACTTTTTACGATTTTGTCAGCTTACAATTGCGGCTGTAGGATATCATATTTTTTGAAAGACACTGTATATGCAATTAATGGGTTTAAAAAATAATTATTTTACACCACTGACCCTGTTTCTAGAGATCAGGCTTGGAAATGAATGTATTTACAAGTTCATTGGTGTGTCTCGGTTCCCTCTTTTGATGCTATGTTGGTAGGGGGCCGTGACACTGAAGGAACTCCTGCCTTGACACCATCTGTGCTGCTATGCTTTTCCATGGCCTCCATCACATGACGATGCTGGCGTCATTGCATCGCCTGCAGCAACAGGCATTAGCAGAACATAAATATTGCACTAATAATCAGATGCTCTTAGTCAATCCAACTTTCAATATGGCTGAGCACAGTAGGGGAAGAGAAGTAGAACTTAATAGCTTTGGAGAACTTCGTAGAAATTTTACTGATAGCTAAACCAGATATCGTAGGTCTTACATTGTCGTTATATAATAAATGTTCTGTGAACTCTACATGTCCTGAACTGAGGACATTTCTGCTGTTTCAAACACTTCTATTGGCAAATATCTCCTGATCAAAAATTTTAAGCATGTGGAAATTCTTATCTGTATTTTGTGCAGCTAGATGACATGAGATGGCAAGTAGACTTTCAAAATAGAAAAAAAGGAATATGAAACGGGAGCAAGACATAAATGAATAGTCTGGACATTTTCTAGAAAACAGTATTAAGTTGAAACAGGCTGTTTATTGGCGGATCAATTCAAGTCAATAAAATGTTATTTATATAGCGCCAATTCACGACACATGTCATCTCAAGGCACTTTACAAAGTCAAATTCAATCAAATCATACAGATTTGTCAAAAGGTTTCCTATCTAAGGAAACCCAGTAGATTGCATTGAGTCTTGACAAGCAGCATTCACTCCTCCTGAAAGAGCGTAGAGCCACAGTTGACAGTCGTCTGCATTGTCGATGGCTTTGCAGCAATCCCTCATACTGAGCATGCATGAAGCGACAGTGGAGAGGAAAACTTCCCTTTTAACAGGAAGGAAAAACCTTGATTACTAAGGGCTTTATACGTGAGAGGGAGAATTTTAAATTCTATTCTTGATTTAACAGGAAGTCAATGAAGGGAAGCTAAAATTGGAGAAATATGATCCCTCTTGCTGATTTTCATCAGAACTCTTGCTGCAGCATTTTGGATCAGCTGAAGACTTCAAACTGCATTTTTTGGACTTCCTGATAGTAAAGAATTACAATAGTCCAGCCTTGAAGTAACAAATGCATGGACTAGTTTTTCAGCATCACCCCTGGACAGAATATTTCTAATTTTGGTAATATTCCAGAGGTGAAAAAAGGAAACCATGGAAACATGCTAAATGTGGGAATGAAATGACATGTCCTGGTCAAAAATAACACCAAGATTTTTTTTACTTTCTTACCAGAGGCCAATTTAATGCCATCCATGTTAAGTGACTGATTAAGAAGTTTATTTTTTTAAGACTCTGGTCCAAAGATTACTACCTCTGTCTTGTCAGAATTTAAAAGCATGAAATTAAAAGTCATCCAGGTTTTGATGTCCTCAAGACATGCCTGTAGTCAAAGTAACTGATTGGATTCATCAGGATTTATGGATAAATATAGAGAATTGGCCCAAGGACTGAATCCTGTGGTACTCCACTAGTGACCCTAGAGTTTAAAGATTAACATTTATGTTCATTATTAACATAAACAAACTGGAATCTGTCAGTGCTGAGCTGTTTCAGTGCTATGATGAGCTCTTAAGCCTGACTGAAACTCTTCAAGTAAGTCATCAGTATGTAAATGTTCACATACTTTATTAGCAAATACTTTTTCAAGAATTTTACATAGGAATAGAAGATTAGATATTGGTCTGTAATTTATTAAGTCATCTTGCTCAAGAGATGGCTTTCTTAAGTAAAGGTTTAGTAACAGCTACTTCAAAAGCCAGTGGTACATATCCATTTACTAAGGATAGATTAATCATATCTAAAGTGGGGGCATTAACCAAATGGAATACTTTCTTAAATATCTTGGTTTGGATTGGGTTTAACATACAAGTTGAATGTTTAACTTTAGCTAAAATTTTAGATAACTCAGAAAGCTCTACTGCATCTAAACATTTCAAACACTGATCAGGTTTTAAAGATTGTCCTTTAGACTCCTCCAACCCTGCTAAATATCTACTTTAATGAAACCTTCTTTTGGCGGTGGAGAACTCAGTTAAATTAAACTAGAAAGTTATTAACAAATGGTCCGATATGACAGGGTTGTGAGGAAATACTGTTTATTCTTTGCAATCAATGCCATAGGTCAGCACAAGGTCCAAAGTATGAAGGCAAAGTGTGTTGATTTATGCACATTTTAAGCAAAACCAATTGAATCTAGAGTAGTTTTGAAGGCCACATTAAGGTTATCACATTCAGTATCAGCATGAATTTTAAAATCCCCCACTATAATAACCCTGTCAGTGTTTGGCACTAAATCAGATAAGAAGTCTGAGAATTGATCTAAAAACTGAGAGTAAGGGCCTGGCGGATGAAACAAAACAACAAACAGAAGAGGTTTTATTGCTTTGCAGTTTGGATGAGGGAAACTAAGGGTTAAATGTTCAAAAGAATTGTAGTTATTAATTTGCCTTGGACTAATTAATAGATCAGACTGAAAGATGGTTTCTACTCCTTCTCCTCGTCCTGTAGTTCTGGAATTGTGAAAATATAAATAATTAGAGGGAGTTGACTCATTCATACTAACCTAGTCCTCTTGCAGCTAGGTTTCTGTGAGACAAAATAAATCAATCTGATTATCAGAAATCAATCCATTAACTAACAAAGTCTTTGGAGGGAGAGACCTTATATTTCATAAACCACATTTAATTATTTTAGATTTTGGTTCAAGTTGAGTAATATTGATTTTTATGAGATTTTTATGATTTGGTCCTTTTAGATAAATTTTTAATCTGTTTAGTTTTGCCCATGAGAAAGACACTGTCTCAATAGGGTAATGTGTGGGTCACAGTACAGAAGCTGCAGAGCGGTGTGTTAAACTACGGCTCTGCTTCCTGGTCTGGACCCTGGGTTGTCAGCATTTAGGAGAACTAATAAATCTGGCCATAAAACATTTTAGCCAAAATTAGCTTCTGGTGTTTTGACTAGGAACAATTTGGTTACATTTGCATAATGACTTGACCCTCTTTTAGCACTTGACCATACATTTTTTTATGTTGCATTACACAACAATTGTCACTATATTAAAGGTATAGAATGTATGCTTTTTAAATATTTAGCTAACATCTATTGCAGTCAATGCATTTATTAACACTATGCCTATTCGGTACAGTGATGCTAAATGTAACAAAGACAATAAAAATCTGTAAGAAGGAAAATTCGCCTTCTGGACAGTGTGTAGAACAATTTAGTTTCAGTTTCAACTCAGTTTATTCATATTGACCTGATTCACAATATTGTCTCAAGGCACTTCACAAACAGAGAGTAAAAACACAACAAAAAAGGCCCATCTAAGTTATAGATGGGAATGTGCAGTCAGTTCATTCTGATCATACTGACAGCTTTAAAGTCAGTTACATAAATTTAAATTTGATCATTGCTATTAAACAAACAGTCAAGTTTGGTTTATTATTCAATTGGTAAGAGTTTTTCTATCTAAGGAAACTTAGCAGATTGCATGAAGTCGCTGACTTTGGAGCTATCTCTTGTAATAATGCATGCATGTGGCGAGGGTGGAAAGGAACCTGGCTCAGTGTGAGCAGCCAGCTGTTGCAACCAACTAATTCAGAAAGACAAGGCGGGGACGCAGAAAAACAGAAGCACTGATCCAGGGGTACTGTCAATGTTGAGGAAAAACTAAGGAGCTAATAGCAGCGAGAACTGTATCAGTAGCTTCATCGCTGTCAAGTGTGTCATCTATAGAAAGAGAACAGGAAGTTGTTGGCAATAGCAATACAGCAATAGCCCAGCTGATTGCTCCCTCCAGGATGGTGTCACAGCTAACCAGAAATGCCAGGCCAGATGTAGCTACTACGGACACAAAAAGAGAGAGAGAACATAAAGTTAATGTTAATAATAACTTCAAAGAACGCATAATTGGAGAGTAGTAGGAGAAAGAAGCAGTGATGAAAGGTGGTCACTATGTCCTCCAGCAGCCTAAGCTTGTGGCAGCATAACAATAGAAAAAGCTTATTATAATATTTAACTGAGCTTTGTCAAAATTGAAAGTTTTAAGCCTAGTCTATAAAGTAGACAGGGTGTCAAACTAAGAGCTGGTTCACCAGGACAGGACCCTGATAACTAAAAGATCTGCCTCCCATTTCACTTTTAGAATATCTAAGAACATCCAGTAACCCTGCAGTCTGAGAGCAAAGTGCTCTGTTAAGAACATATAAACATGTTGGAGCTTTATTGTAATAGATTCCATCAGCAGGATGTGGCATCTGAAAAGAAATGGGAAAGGTGCCTCAATCTTATTGGATTGACATTTGTCAGACTTCCTTTATCTCTTAAATTTGACGTATAAAACTCTGGTGTCAACTGTAATCTTACCAGGTCCAGGAGCCTGTGTGAGATGCCGATTACAGAGTTACTGTGTGCAAATGCCTTGCTTCCAGTTATGGTCGTCTTTGTAATGACTCCAAATTTGGCCCAAGTAAAACGTTTCCCTTGTTTTGCATCATTCTGTCCAGTTATTATTGAAACATAGCTAGCTTGTTATAATGGCCATATTTCACAGGCTTTCAGTTGTGAGAAATTGTGACTTTGTCATGCTTCTTGCTGTGAGTGTTAGCATCAGTCCAGTCTGCTTTGGTTCTCAAGCTGTGACAAAGAGCAGGCGGTCACATGTAAACAACACGCTCCCTGAACTCATAAAACTCAACCTTTTCCATGCATTTCTCCTCGTAGTCCTTGTTTGATCACCAGGAAAGACTGCACAGAAATCCTCAGCACCAAGCTCAGCCAGTGTGTAGACAAAAAAAAGTCCAGAAAGGTTTTTAAATACATCTATATTTAATTTTAGTCTTAAGCGTTCAAGTTTTCTTGGGGCAAACTGTCACCGAAACAGCCAGGGACCTTTGAAATGTTTTAATCGAGTTGTTTGAGGGCTGTGACATGTGAAGTCACTTAGGAGAAAGTGGCGAAATGAAACGCTTGGAGCAATCTGAAGAGCCAGCATCCCATACACTCTCCAGAGCAGGACCAGAAAGTGTGTGTGGAAGCTGAGCAACAGTTTTAAAACATTGTTCTGACAACCAGGAAGCCCTACAGTCCCTTTAATCTCTCATTATATACTTTTAATCTGCTGTTTGTTTCTCAATTTGATCAGGTATCATAGTATAACTTCTGTTGAATCTAAATTGTGTTTAGAATAATAGCTATGTGTTTTAAAAAGGTTTTTTATTAGCTTTTTTTCCACTGATAAATGCTTTGGGAGCATCTCTTACACTATTTCTAAACCCAAATATCAAGAAAAAGTATTCAATTCAGGGTATGGAAAGTGAACAAAAACAATGAGGGTATTGGTGACAGCAGGTATCCCAGGATGAATGGACCACATTCAACAGTTCCTCTCCAGTTCTTGGTTTGGCCTTCAAACCCGCATGTTTGTTATCGCTCCACAAGATTTTTATTGGATTAAGGTCATAAGATTGGGCTGATCGCACCACAACATTGATGTTGTGGCACGACTTATGATCTAGAACAAAGATGCTGCTTGTGTACAGATGTTTGAGATTATTGTTTTGTTGAGTATCCTTTATAAAAAAAACAATATAACCTCTTCAAGCATGCTGATTCGTTCTAACGGATCCATGTGGCTTGGCATGAGGGACACTGGCCATTTAACAAACGGTCTGTAGCCCAAAGACTCAAAGGCACAACCATGCCTTTATTGGTCCCTAGAAGCTGAGCCATTTTGCATTCAATGTGTTCTTTGGCAATTTAAGTTGTAATCTCCTGAACATGTGTTTTGTGAACAGTGGAACTTTGCATAGCCTTCTTGCTGAAAGCTTCATTTGTGTCTTCTAAATTGTTACAGTACAGTAACTGTAGATCAGGGGTGTCCAAAGTTTTCGTTGTATTAAAAGTAAAAAAATACTCAAGGCTCAAAGAATATAGTGAAATAAATTTACCCAAAAATGATGTTGGGATTTTTTTTATTTGCTCCACAAATATGACCGTGCAATATTTTAATTAAACAAATAAGTAAATTTTTCTACATTAAAGGGATGTGTGAGTGATTGTAGAGTTAAAAAAGAGCTTTGCACTTTTGCCTCATTAAAAGACGGTTGTGCAATTTTCTAATTATTATGGGAAAACATTTAGTCTATTCCAGGCAATAAGAGCAGGATGTGGGTGAGTCTTTCTTTGAAAACATCACCTGTTTTAGGCCAATTTTCCTAAGCAAATTAAATGCAGATTTGGCATACCAAAGTCTGCATTTGAGTAAATGTTAGGGGGAAAATATGGTCCTATTTACTATGAATTTGAGCAGAATGTAAAAAAGTGTAGTTGTGAAAAGACAAATACCTAACATTTTCAGTTCTAGAAAGATAAAACAATTCAAAAGTTCCCGTCTGCATCAGCCATCATTGGAGCAAATCTTTCTTGAATTCCAGTGGGGGGGCCACTTACTGGTTTAACAAAGATCACAGGAGCTGGACTAAAATTACTGGAGAGTAAGCAGAAATTATTTGTCCTCTGGCCAAGATGTCCTTTGGCCAGCATGTTGGAATAATATGTGGTTGTTCACAGATGTGTGTATTTGCATGCATTGTAGTGGGGTTATTTATAAGGAAATTAAGTTGGAATTGACAAGGTTAATGTAGAGTAGTGCAAGGGGAGAGTTCAAATGCTGCTAGTATGAATCAGTGCATCTTCGTATTCTGCATGTTTTCCAATCCATTAATCGTACACCACGTCTTGTTTTCTTATTGGCAAGAATGTATTTTTGACTTATTCAGGGTCCCCTTTTATTCTCGTCATAGAATGGGACAAACAAAACCTTAAAACCTGTGATAAAGCATCATTTCTGTCTAAACACCAAATCCAGTGCTTTGCTAAATGTTTTATTCCCCTTGATTAAAAAGAAAAAAGTTTTGTCATGTTACAACCACAACCTTCAGTCTTTTGTTGGGATTCTTTGTCATATCAACCAACACAAAGTAGTGTATAATTGTGAAGCCGATACTTTGTGGAACCACCTTTTGCTGCAGAGACAGCTGCAGGTCTTTTTGAACTATGGCTCCACTAGCTTTGACTCTCTGGGTGATGATTTATTTCCCCAATCTTGAGCAACAGCTCAATCAGATTGAGTTGGGATTTTCAAGTCTGTTTGTGGATTCTAAATTTGCTTCAGGCCTGGACTGTAACTGGGCCAGTGTAGCTTTGGTTATATGCTAAGAGTTGATGCCCAGCTAGAAGGTGAACCTCTCGGGCGTCTTGGTTGCATTGCAGATTAATGCACTCCCTGTTTAACTGATAGTTTAGTTTGTCAAACACTTCCTGTTAGCTGTGCAGTTCTGCCATAATCTTTCCATGGTCTTTTAACTGTTTGTTCACCCGTGTTTTCCACCAAACCTTTGAGGCCTTCACAGAATGATTGACAGTCGGACTCTATTTAGGTGAATTCTGAAGGTAAATGTGTTGCATTTATTTATGAGTGTCAGAGCAAAGGTGGCTTGAACAAAATGGATGCGACTTTTCAGACTTGTGTTTGTAAAAAGCAAGGATGAAAACCAATTCTGGCACTTCACAATGATGGCACTACTTTGTGTTGGTCTTTCATATAGTATTCAATAAATCCATCTAATTTTGAGGTAAACATGTCAAAATATGAAACCGTTTATGGGTTATGAACAGATTTGCGTAGCACTGAGCTTGGAAACATATTTTTTTCATAAATAATCCACTGAACTTTTAAAAATCCACTGTTATAATTATTGTTGAATTGCTTTTTAATAGAAAATAATGCACAGAAAGACACAGATAAAAGCTAAAGCTAGCCATCTTTCTCCACCATAATGTTCATTAGATAATAAAATCAAAAGTCACTGAATCACATGGCTGATGTCTTGTTCTTTATGTTCTGTACAATGTGTTTTATAATGCAGTTCTCGTCTTGTCTCCCCCCCGCTGCACTGGGTTTGTCTTTACTGGCAAATCCAGGCGATAACGTCAGATGGGACAAATAAAACTGTCACACTGGAATGGAAGTCACTCACCTGAGAAAAGAGGGATTACTCCCTGGGAGAGGGTTGCCTTTTATGGCCCCTTTGTTTAACCCTTCCCAGTAAAGGTGATTATGTCACCTTATGTCCTGCCACAGAGCCTTTTGTTGCCTTCCCACCTCAATGTCAGACAATAATAATAACCACAGACGTTTTCTGCCCTGTGACAATCATCAACGTGACAATAGGCAGCAATATTTAATATGGAGTTGACATTTGATATAGCGGGATGATGGAGTGCCTGCACCTGTTCCAACCTGCTGCCACCTGATATGGCTGCAAGCAGAAACTAATAGCAGTGGCTCCCTGCTTTATTTGCACAGCAACAGGCCTGTCTGGTATGTTGGGAAGCAAGCAAAGATAATTTTTCCGCTTCAGTAAGACATTTAGGATGACTAATTCTGTTGTACTTGGGTCCAGTTTAGAGTGAACACTTGAAATCAACTCTTTGTTGAAAATCATTTTCATATTTCCATCAACACGGATCAGTGTCTGACCTTTGAACCTCATGTTGTGTATGATGCAGAACCTTTGACAAGGTACTCGTGCACCTTGATCTTTTGAACATATTTTCCCATTGTGTGAATGGATTTTAAAGGGCTTTTATGTGATAGACCAGCACACAGCAGCATATCCTTTTTTAACACCTCACTGGAGACATGCCATGTGTCAGTCTGCCTCACCGTTATCCCTGTCCCCAAAAAAGCCAAGGACCACAGGACTAAACTACTCCAGACATGTTGACCCGACCTCTTCAGTAAGGACGTCCTTCATGTGCCTTGTGTTGACCCACCATCACAGACCCACTCCTGGACCCCCGTCAGTTCGCCTACAGAGCCAACAGGTCTGTAGATGATGCAGTAAGCATGGCCCTCAACTTCACCCTCCTGGACTCCCCAGGAACCTACGGCAGGATCGTGTTTGTGGATTTAAGCTCGACTTTCGACACCATCATCCCAGCCCTGCTGCAGGACAAGCTTTCCCCGCTGAGTTTGCATGACTCCACCTGCAGGTGGATAACTGACATCCTGGCAGACAGGGAACAGCACGTGAAGCTTTGACAACATGTCTCTGATTCCAGGACCATCAACACTGGCTCCTGTCAAGCCAGCGTTATTTCCCCTCTGCTCTTCTCCCTCTACACCAACAGCTGTCAAGCTCCTCAAGTTTGTGGATGGCACCACCCTCATTGGGCTCATCCCAGGGTGGTGGGGTTGAGTTGGCCTACAGATGGGAGATTGACCATCTGGTGACCAGGTGCAGCCAGAGCAGTCTGGAGCTCAGTGTTCTGAAGACAGTGGAGATGGTGGTGGATTTTAGAAGGAGCACAGCCTCACACTACCCCATCATCCTGTGTGACTCCCCAGTCGCCACGGTGAACTCTTTCCGCTTCCCGTGCACCATCATCTCTCAAGACATCAAAGTGGGAACTAAGCATCACCTCCCTAAGAAGGCCCAGCAGATGATATACATTTTGCGGCAGCTGAAGAAGTCCAGCCTGCCAAAGACAATGATGGTGCACTTCTACACCGCCATCATTGAGTCCATCCTCACCTCCCCCTTCCCACCTTGGACAAAAACTGCTTGAGACTCAAGACCAACACGTCTCACCACAAAGACAGCTTCTTCCTACCTGCAGCAAGCCTCATTAACTAGACCCTGGTCCTCAATGATACTTCCCCCTGGTAAATAGGACAACTATCTCCACATATGTAATTACTATTTAATTAATATCATGAAAAAACCTGGCATTTTGCACATACTTGCTAATATTGTAAATATCTGCCACGTTGTTGTAAATAGCTGCCTATTCTTAATCTGCAAATAGTTGTGATATTTTTCTCTATTCTTTTGTTATCCTTATACAACTTGCATTGGGGTCATGGTACAGCTTTGCCTGCTGCACCATGGACATTCATGGCACTCTCCATACACCCCAGTTCTCCACTCCACCTTCAATTTTTGTGTGTCTGTGTCTTCTCATCAGTTACACCTGTCAGCCTTAATCAAACCAGGACTCTATTCACCTGCCATCCTCCCTATTTAAGCTCCCTTCAGTCAGCTCTTCTCCATCGGATTGTCTGCTCATTACTGCCTACCACTGCTCACCTCTGCTCACGAGCACTCTCACCTTGTCCTGCCGGAGTTCCCTTCATCTACGCCTGCCTGCCCGCCTGCAAGTATTCTCTCTGCCGTGCTGCTGGTCCTGCTGCAACCCCAGCGCTCCAAGTAACCTCTCTGCTGTTCTGCCGGTTCTCCTGCTACCCCCAACGCTCTGTTTGATTCTGAAAAGTATGAAGGAGTCTTAGGTTCTAAAACAACGTCCTTAGCTTTTGAACATCTAACAGGACAATCTTCTATCCATCAGCCGAAAATTTACAGATTATGGCACAACTGCAATCCTACCAAGGCATGGCTGTCCACATAAACTGAGAGGCCAGACAAGGAGGGCATTAACTAAAGTTATCATTAACTAGGTTAATGATACCTTTGGAGGAGCTGCATAAATCATCACCTCAGGTGGCCTTTTTAGAAAAGTGGTAAGAATAAAGCCTTTGATGAAATAAAGCCACAAAAAGCATCTGTGGAGGTTTGCCACATTTCATGTGGGTTACACAGCAAACGTGGAGAAGAAGATGTCAGATCAAATTGTGTTGATACCCAAACAGAACTTTCTGGCCCCTACCCTTTGGCACCCAAAAGAAGGCTGGTCAGAGTCGGAAGGAAAATGGCTGGAGTTAAACACAGGGCAACCTTGGAGGAAATCATCTTAGTGGTTGCTAGAACCATGAGGCTGGAACAAAGGTTTACAACATTGGACATTCAGCTAGAGCAAAACTAGAATATTTAGGTCAAAGCATCTATAAATGCTAGAATGACCCAGTCATAAAACTGATTTCTAATAAGTTCCCTCCATCCAGTTTGACTGGGTTTAAACTATTTTGCAAAGACAAATAGGCTAAAATTTCCTTCTATCCATATGCAGAGCTAGTAGACATACGCTACACAAGACTTCCAACTAGTATTGTTGTAAATGGGTAGTGTTGAAAGAATTAATTCAACAGACTTAATAGAACTGCACTCCACATTTTAGTGTTCTGTTAATACAAATTAAAACAAAAAACATGGTTGTTAATTTAACATAACAAAATGTCCAACATTTCCTACAATTTAGTCAATTTTTGTCCTTTAAAATCTGCCTTGCCTCTGCTGTTTTGCATGGCAAAAGGCTTAAAGCTATATTTGATAATCCTGTTCAGAAACACAAGTACGGGATATTTCAACTAAAATCAAACACTGAGAACAATCTCAGAGGTCTGTCCAGTTCGATTGTCTATTTTAAGGAGTGCAGAAGAGCTAAGTTTAGAGTTTAGGTCTGAGACGGGATAGGTTACAGGTTCCTGACCGAGGCGCAGCCACAGAGACGGCCAAAGTGCTCTGATACGAAGCCCTTCTGAGCTATTGTGTACTTGTGCCAAGTACAAAGTGCTACAAGAAAATAACACTTCTGTCCTCACACCAATCTCGCTGCCGGGAATCTTCATTTGTCAGCAGCTTCTAAATTCGCCCTCTGACCTTTCCATTTATATCAGGATCATTTGGTGTTAAAGTCTGCTCTGGCAGCATTTACCCTGTGTTTGTTTCCGTAGGTCAGTAGAAACAATAGCATTGAATAAAAGTAGCATTTGGTAATCAGTCAGATATTTACCCGAACCCTGAGGGCCTAAGCCAACCAGAATGGCAGTAGTGAGAAGCAGCAGAGCACTGAATAAATACCTGGCAACTTATAATTGAAGGGCAGTTTATTCTGAAGGTTTTATTCTTGGGTACCGTTAAATAAAGTCAAGTGCACCCCTGCAGGGTGAGAAGCAAGTACTAGAAGTTAGCTTTAGTAACCGACAGCAGTCACATTTGTTGGCATCCCTGTCATAGATGAGGGAGAATAGGTCAAAGATTCAAGGATTTTTATTAGTAATCCATGCATTACTGTTATCTTTTTATCTCTTGACCTATAGTTATCTGAAGATAACTATAGTAGTTGAAGCTCTTAATCTCTAGTCTCCACCCAGTTTGTGAGTGAATCTGGCTCAAGAGTAAAAGTGTTTTAAGTGATCACCTTGACAAGAAAATCTTTTTAGCTATTGGTATCCAGCTTTGCATTGTGAACATATCATAAATCACAGTCTTTTTCCCATTTAAAACTGAATATTTTCCATGTATCAACTCCTTACGTTGAGAACTACAAAGCGCTTCAGATAGATAGATCAATCGATATATTGATATATGACCATGAGAAGAAAACAACTTACTGTGGGGCAGCTGTGGTAATGCGTGGAAATGATATCAAACCATTCTTTATCTATGGTACATTTTTCTGCAGTCTTTTGAACAATAATAGTAAAATTGAATACTTGACAAAAAAAGTTATGGTCACTTAATGGCTCTATAGCTTTTTAGTTGAGACCATTCATATTGTTTTTGATTCAAAGCAATAATCACTGGTGAATCATAATCACTGGTGAAAATAAGCCGGTACGGTCCAGTACTGCGTACTGCTCAAAGAATTTAAGTCGGAATGCAGTACCGGTAAGAGGGGAGAGTGGTAGCCAGCTATAAAGCTTATATTCAGAAACAGTCACTGCTGCACATTAGATCAGAAAATAGATCCACTAATCCAGACTGAAATACCACAATCTGTTTAAAAATTGTTGTTTTTAATAATTCTGAATTGTTTCTGAACTATCTGTGCTGTGTTTCTGTGCCTCAACACTCTTACCTACTTCTCCTTTCCTATCCCTTCCCTCAGAGCAAGGGGCTCTTATCAGCGTCCAGCCTTCAAATTGTGTGCAATTACGTTTCATGTCCTTCCACCCATAGCAAAATGTTCCAAATAAAATCAATAAGAGAGTTTGTAGTTGTGTTTCGTGCTATTTTGTTGAATCTTAACGATATAGAATGAACTGTGCTTCAGGGGGGGTGCTTCGTCGCCTTGCACTTAATTCAGGTGCGCATAATAAAGTCACACGTAATTTAGGTGCTTTTAAGGGGCATTTTGAGGGACTTGTAAAGGAGCCCTTTACAGTCTTTATATGTGCATATTTTCCCACTGTTTGTCTTGCGCATAATGCACCAATGGGAAAAAAAAATATCCGCCCATCTCACCGCCTCAACATGGTAGAATAAATTGTGCTGGGACCGGACAATCAGCTCCCAAATAGCGTTTTTTTTCCTACTGTCACTAGGAACCAATTGTCATGATTTTTAGGTTGTCGAGGAGCACAAATGCGGTGAAGGCCATCATAAAGGTTAATGATATTAATAAACAGAACACAGGAGGACGGGACTTCAGGTAAGGTTAACAGAGGTAAGTTAATAGAGGATTAATAGGGAATAATGAACAGAAAACAGGAATTTAAATACGCTGGGAAGTAATCAATTGGATAACGAACAGGTGAGTAACAATCAACAGAAATACACACAGCAGGGGAGGCAACTAGGGTGGGAAACTGGAAGGGCATGGAACTAACTGAAAGATGCACAATCCAATCCAAGGAACCTAAAAACTAACTAACTAAATACGTTAGGATTGTGACACCAGTGAGGTGCAGAGCTTGAAAAGCTGCGCCCATACCCATACAATCTGGGATTACAATATATAAACATTCCCTATAGACTTCGGCCTTTAAGACTATTGATGAGCTGATAGCAAACCAGAAAGTAATCATTCCATTTACTTGGACCACAAACAAAACATCTGCTCGGAGAACAACTTCAAAACTTAACCTTCAGCATGTGTAATTACTCACTGGAGCGCCCTGTGCAATAGAGGAGATACAATGTCAGGTCAGGGCGGAGACTGAGATGACAAACCTGTTGCTGTGAAAGGTGACGACAAAGATTAGAAACTGCAGTCTAGAAGTGCATGTAGCTGCAAAGAGGGAAAAATTCAGCAGCTGCATCATGCATAAAAACGCAACAAGACCCCATGCATGCTTCAAAGTGTCGCAGGTGAGGGGAAAATGTCAGACTATAGGGAGGCTGATGAGACTCAGCCAATAACAAATGAGGTTATAGGGCTAGATAAACAAACCCATAGATTTAATTCCCTGGATGTGAATCTCCTCTGGAAGGCAGTGTTATGAATTACCATTTGGACTAAAACTGAGCAGTGTGGTGGCATTGCTCCAAGTTAACCTGGTGCTAATCTCACTGAATTACTCTTGAAAAAATTATCACAAACTATATATTCACTCTTAAGCAGTAAAAGCTGCTAATCTTTCAAGACTCCTCCATGTTCCCACAATCCTCTTTCCTAAAGGTGTGCTGTTGTTTGAATGCAGCTGTCTTTAGAGCAGTAATGAATTGAGTAAAGGTGTGAAAAGGCTGCCGCAGGAGGTCAGAGGCTGGTCATTTTTCATCAGGTTAGAGTAACTGAGCTCGAAAGAAGCAAATAGCTTTGTTTGGAAGGCCAAGTTGCCTCAGGCCAGCCTGGCAGAGCAAAAGGATTCAAGATTTGGCAGCCAGGCTTTCCGTCTATTTCCATCTTTATTTTCCGTGTTTTCCAGGTTCCCACAGCTGTTCCTGTCACATACACTCCTTAGGCCTCTTCTACCAAACACAAAGGCATAAAAAAGAGACGTTTTTTTCCTAGCCGTGGATGTGAGGAATGCATCAACAGTGGGCATAAAGGGCATTCTCTATTGTATATAAGAAGCTTAACATGTTCTCCTTCCACATTTTCACTCTTATCATTGTTTTATTTCAACTTAAAATAGTTTCAAAAATAACATAAATTTTAGGGTTCTGATTGTCCTATCTTTAGAGAAGCGGTTTTTGGGAACAAACTGCAGCCATGACATTTTCTAGGCAGTGAGTGCAATTAGGTCATTGTTCTGTCCACAAGGCGATCTGGAACATTCAGTGTAGAAAGTCTGCTGTGATGAGCTTTACTGGCTCTCTGATGAGACCGTTAATGTCTCATTCTGTCCTCTGAGGGACAAAGCAGGATGTTGGTCTAGCTCACTGCAGGTCTTCTATCGATTTTTACTCACTGACCCTGATTCGTGCCAATAGGCTTACTTTCCACCGTGGCTATTCTTGACCAGGAGAAAAGGGCATAAGATATACAATATTTGATCAGTTATGTTTGGAGAGGCTTTGTAAAAGTATCCATGCACCTAAAACTTTTCACATTTTTATCTCATTACCACCACAGATGTACATGTATTTCGTTGGGATTTTGTCTTAGACAAAATGGTGCATAGTTCTAAACCTGAAGGGTTAGTGCTGAATTGTTTTTGATATCTCTTACAAATCAAACTCTCTATGTCTAAAAAAAAAAAAGTGTAGCGTGGAATTGTATTTCACCTCACTGGGTTAACACATTATTATGCAATTATGCACTATACTTTGTGTTAAAATGCCAGTAAAATAAATTAAAGTCAGTGCTTGTGAAGTCACAAAATGTGAAAAGCTTTAGACAGAGAGAAGATCAGGATTTTAACTCCGTTTACACAGAATCGGTGTATTCTGAAATACCTTCGTCACACAGCACTGGCCAGGTTGGCTGCAGTTACTTCTTCATCAGTCTTGTAGACACGTTTGTTCTAAAACTCTAAACCAGAGATCCAGACACTAGGAAAGAGCTTCTGCTCAAATTAAAAGTTGGATTTTTAAACCTTTTTTTCTGGATGAGATTAGTCTGCTGCAAACGGATGCATTGATTTTAATGCTTTTTCCACATTCTCGCCAGGGGAGCCGATAAATGTGGCCAGCACGGGAAAAGGTGTAGAAAATTAATGCTTGCACGTCATCTATTACATGTCTCGCAGGAAAAAGAAGAAAGAGCTCTTCTGATAAGGTCTGCAGTGTTGTATTGATTCACATTTAAATGTATGTAAGGCATCCTAACAGCTTACATAGTTAGGTCATGGTTTCTGTGGGTAACTGTGTGTATTTTATATCTGGAGCGTGTAACAAAAGTAATAACCCTCTGGGATTATTAAAGTATGTCTGATTCTGATTCTGAGGTCCCAGATCAATGTCCTTTTAGGGAGCTTTCTTTGCTGTCTCAAAGTGCTGAAAACCTCTGTCTGAGTGGAAGAACTGCAGAGAAAGGTGGAGGTGGAAGTGAACAGGGATGATTTGTGACTGTTTTCAACTTCAGGTGCAATAGAGCGTAGAGTTCTTGCAATCTCACAGACAACCTCATTGGTCACCATTTACACATGAAGAAGCCCATTGGTCACAGCCCATTCATCATGTTATGAAGGGATCTAGAGTTATGTGCAAAAATACCTCCCATAACAGAGTCCTCTCTTCCGTTTCTCAGCACCAACTACTTGAACAAGCCACTACAAACGTCAGTATTTCATGAGGAAGAAGCGGACTACAGCGGATTTCTGCCTAGAGTCTCTGGGTTCAGAGGTGATCATGGCACTTGCAGGGTGTCATCCAGTTAAAACAGGCATATTCAAAGTGTGCGGCCCTTGGAGGACAAATTTCGTGCGAACCCCTCGCTTTTGAAGAAGGATTTGGTCCACCAGGCTGATGCAGATGGAAACTTTATTTATTTTTTTCTTACAGATTCAAATCTTACAATTGAAGATCTTAGGTACAACATGTGGCGTCTCTGCATTTGGGACCAGTGGAGCCAGGTACTGCCAGATGACGCTGTGGAGCTCTATGTTAACAATAATCAACGCGACAGGATCGTTCTTTATAGAGTAATATTGTAAAAAAGACAGAGTCCCTTACCAATAAAATTCTGTTAGAGACATTTGTGTCTACAATATTACAATAATAATACAATAATATATCACAATATATCTATATCTAAGTCTACCAGAAAACTGACAAGCTCAGTATGCCAATTCCTCTTGAGGCGCCTTGATATTGGGGCCGGCCCACCAACGTTTGTTTAAATAATGAACATCTGAAATCATTGTCTTTAATTTCACAGCAAATAGGACCACATCTATCATCTGACTTTTACTCAAAAACCTACATCCATCCATCTTCTTGGAAAAGCAGCGGCTCTACTCTGAGTCCCCTCCGGATGACCGAGCTTCTCCCCCTATATCTAAGGGAGAGCCCGACACCTTGTAGAGAATACTCATTTTGGCTGCCTGTGTCCATGATCTCGTTCTTTCGATTACGACCTCAATCTTATTACCATAGATGAGGTGAGGTGAGATGAGGAACGTCGATCAATCGAGAGCTTCGCCTTTTGACTCAGCTCTCTCTTCACCACAACAAACCGGTACATCACTCACTTCACTGCAGATGCAGCACCAATCTGCCTATAAATCTCCCGTTCCATTCAATCAAAACGCAAAAATAATAAACAAAATGGATGACCATCTTTTAACAAGGCAAATAAGCAAAAGCCTTTTTTTTTTACTTAGGATCAACAAAGATTTAGACATCCCTTCACCTGTAGATCTGACTAATTTGTTCATTTAAAATCATCATACTTTGTAGACAGGTAAAAATGAAATAACATAATTTGTGGGATATTAATTTTGTAATTCATTTTTTAGCCCTTAAGTACTTTTAACATGACAATTTCAGCCTACGTGCCAAAATGTTTGGACTTCCCTGCGTTAGAGGAAAGGGAAAAAATATGTAAAAAATAAGAATGTTGCACAACCTTAAACTATTACTTTGTGGAACCATTACAATCAATCAGTGAGCTATATTTAACTACCGAAAGATTTGGTTCTGGAATCTAGCTCGGCGATGATAAGTCTCAACTTCTTTTCTTTCATTTCTCAGTGTTGAAGTATTCTGTCATGCTGACAAACAGAAGTCACTTTTCATCTCCAGCTTTCTTGCAGAAACTCAAAGGTTTGGATGCAACACTTACTGGTTTTTGAAATAGTTCATAATGACATTCATTACTGAATAGATTCCAGTTCAGTAACCTCACAACATGCTGCCAGGACCACATTTCACTGAGAACATGGCCTTCTTATAGTAAATTTAAGTGTTGTCTTTGTGTCAAACTTACCTTTTGGAATTGTGGCCTACTGGTTCAGACACATTCAGCCTCAAGGTTTTAGAAGATTTTAATCAGGAAATCAAGATGTTTATTCAGGTGGATTTAAAGAGAAAAGAAAAGTAAAAAACAGCACACATACTTGTTGGAAATCGCTGAAGTTCTGTAGATGTTGCTGCCAGCCTCACTTTTTCATCCTTTTTCGAGAAACCTGCAGTCTTAATGTCATCGTTGTCCCGCATTCTCTAGTTGTGATGGCTGTTTTTGCTGTGCTGTGGTACATATATAAGCCCATGGATATTTTCCCCTTACCGAGACTGAGACCTTTCTACAATGAGATCTTTTGGAGACTTTGCAATCTGCGCTCGCAAAAGAATGCAATAATCAAAAAGATTCTACAACCGGACATTATTTCTGGTCGACGACAATCAATGGACGTTAGGTTTGTATCCAGTGAGAGGGAATGCTGAATTTAAATCAGAAGGTTCTTCAAGGTTTCAGTTTAAAATGCTGACAGACCAGGGGCTGCAGGCAGAACCAGACTTGACCAGATGCGGGCTGAGTACTCAAGGACTGGGAGCGTGAAGGCAGCAGGTGACGAGACGATCTGGCAGTGAGTGGGTGAGTGAGGCATATGAAGGCTGGGGAACAGGTGAGCAGAGTAGGAACTGATCAGTGGCAGCAGGTGGAGCTGGTCTGGGCTGATGACTGGAGGCTGAGGAGTGGACTGAGCTAATAGTTCAGAAAGTTCAGGACTATGACAGGATAATCACTTATCTTCTCTCTTTATTCTCCTGCTTCACATTTCCTCAGTCATTATAACTACTAACATACAGAAAAGCACACATACAAATATAACCAGATCTGCCTCAGAGGCTCTAGCTTCGACCACAGTGACCTTGAAGTGGTTGAGCATCTGGAAATCACAAACCCATTGGAGAGTCAAGGGAGGGATAGATGTCACTGCTTTCCTTGGCAGCTCCCATGCCTCACTTAGAAGATTGCCAGTATGAGCAGTCGAAGAGTGTGCTTTCATTACAGAAGGTGATACCCAGACTGACTGAGGGGAGGGGGGACACAGACAGAGGGAGGCAAAAACAACATAAGGGGCTACTGGATCCAAAATGGAGGCTGGGTAATGTGAGAACACACGTCACATTTTCTCCTCTCCTTTTGCTTTCGCCTAAATGCAACAAACTCGTTCAGCCTCAATGCACTCGTTCTCACGCTCTGAGTCACTCATTCACAAATGACACATGAACCCACATGAATACATGTTGAAATCAGACACATGCCCCGCTTTATCTTGTCTCGATCTCATTATATCATCCAAACCCAATGAAGTTTCCCAGCCTCAGGCAGTTAATTTCATGGTAACACGACATCAATCCGCATTCCTGCCCTCTTGCTCCACGCATCTTTCCACAGCTGTGCTGGTTATCTTAGTCACCTTCAGGGTAAAAACAAATGTTCTGATCTCTCCCGCCTCGCAGTGCAGCTCACCCCCACCTCGTTGTGTTTGTGGATACCTGCACAGGAAAAATAGCCTGGTTGGTTTGTTCTCTGTGAGAGGACGGGTGCTCAGGCAAAGACCTGCAGAGAGAAAATGTTCACTTGGTCCTATAGGCCTAATTATTCTTATCTCAACGTTACATCACTGCCTAACTTCCGATTGCTCTGTCTAATGAAGCTGAAGACATTGACTTAAGTTTTGACCTCACGTAAATTTAATGTTGCAGCCCACATATAAATGAAATAGAGTCAGTGGTGAAGTTTACGTCATTTTTTTACATTGACACTGTTGGTTCCTTCCCTCTTTCCAAACACTGATAGCTGACTGTAGATCACATGACACTTGAACTCTGATACTTAGTGTGTTTTATTTTATTTTATTGCGGGTTTGTCCACCATCCACCTAAAATAGGGCTTCACTGCAATGGGGTAGAAATAACACTACTAATAATCACCACAGAACACTGCAAACAATCATGTTCAATGTAATATCTTTCGCCGGCTAACAGTATTACTAAGCGATTGACCAAGGGGAACTAAAAAAAAACAACCAAACAGATAGAAAAAGGAAACAGTCTGTCCTTACAAGTGAGCAACAGGTCTGAAGACGCTAAACAGGGACGGAACTAACTGAAAAGAACCCAGAACACAAACTAACAAAAGGGCAGCAGCAAAGCGGAAAATGCCAAGTTACGAATGACAAAAATCAGTATATACACTTTTAATAATAACCTATTTAAAACCCATCGAATACAAATACCTGTGTGTTGTGAGCCCCACACTCAACTCCCCGAACACACAGCTTGGTCTAAAACCACGTGGCCCCCTAACAAAGAGACAGACAATTAAAATGAGCATCCACACAAATAAAACACAGTATAACCCCCATCCTTTAAAAACTCACCCACAATCTTGGCCAACGCTCACACGCTTAGGACCAGCAAGCTTCCTGGACACCTGACGGGAAACACCGCCAGCTTCCGCTTTAGTCCACGTAGACGTGGGGCTGCAGCACCACCCGTTACATTCAAAAATGCCTTATGTATTCCTTAAGGCATTTTGTGAGGGCTGCTGCGGGAGTGGGGGTTACCTATGTTGCCTTTAAGAGCTATCCGGGTATTATCCACCCAAAGCAAGAAGTTCACAATTTTCAGCCTTTGGATGGTCATCCTCCTCTGGGTCGACCTCCTCATCCTCCACATCTAGCTGGTCCCCTGCCTCTATACTAATATTGTGAAGGATGCAGCAGGCGGCGATTACTTTTGGGGCAAACGTCGGGCGGACCTCCAACGCCCTTAAGAAGATGGAACGCCACCATGTCTTCCGACCACCAAAGACACGCTCAATGATTGTGTTGTTAATGAGCCTTGGCGTGGTGCCTGTTGTAGCGTGCCTCCACTAGACCTGTACCAAATATAAAATTAACTTGTAATTTAGGTAATATGCTGATATGTCTTAAGCTTCTATCCAATTTATATAATCTATGTATCAATTGTGTCATTGTTGGCTCTATTTAAGGACAAGAAGGTAAGAGATCTTACTGGCAAGCTGTTTTCCTATAGGATGCACCACAGGCCAGCCAGCGTTACTTTGTGAGTGGTGCATTTAATGCAATGGTACGTTATACAACTAATCCACAGACGTCACAAAAAATAAATAAAAATAAAAACATAACAAGACAAAATAAAATCATAACTTAATTCACGTTAAGTGCTGCATTAAAAAAAACAGCAACTACAAAAAGATTGAAGCTACCAAGTTTCCGTCTGAATCAGCTCTGGGATTTTACAGAGAAGATTTCTACTGTATCATATACAAGGTAGATGCACAATTTATGCAATCAGGCATTCAAACAATAAAAGAACTGGAAAACCCCTCCCTGACCCTCATTACAAATGTTGCACCAGGTTGCAAATGTCCTTCTAAGTGTTTTGAAGATTATTTAATATGGGTCTTTTCAAAACATAAATTTAATTCTGCGGTTTTTTTCAATGGCATCGGTTTTACATTACGGTCAGAGAGATTCCGTCATGTGATGTATTGGCAGCATTTCAGACAGGAAAAATATTTTTACTTTTTATCACTGATAGGTTTTAACATCAAGCCTGCTGAATGATTCTCATTAACCTGAGACAGATGGACAGACGCTCCTCAGCTGAAGTGGGGAGCCTGTAGTTGTCCTGGCTGGAGATGCGGACACCGATGCTGGTCAGCAGGTTGTCAAACTGGGCTCGGGTGAGACTTAAATACTGGCTCCTGCAGTAGGTGGTGAAACTCATAAAACTCAAAACGCCTCTAAATTATCTGGTGAATCCAGACATGATGCAAAGGCATCCAATGACATGATTCTCTAGCTTTATTCAGTAAATAAAGACAAGCCACTCTCTCAATGCCCTCCGCAATTTTACAAAGAGTCCGGCAGAGGAAAAAAACATGGTAGTTCCTCCCAAAGGGAGTCACTTCGCTAGAACCTCAACACTCTGATGGAATTGTACACAAGTGTCCAAGTTGAGGCGTTGGACGGCTTTTTGATGCTCAAAAAGCGTTTGGTCTGAATGCAGCATAATTCTAAAGATTTGGCCCTGGTCTTGGCCTTGGCCTCGGAGCGCCCAGTCTTGGTCTCAGAAGAACCGACCTTGACTCCATCACTGGTCATTAGATATGGATCATGTATAAAAGAACAAGATGCTGGGTACAAGGGACTGACAAGAGGTTTGTCTCTTGGACGGCTGGGTGCTTAGAGATGGGGTAACAAGCTATAATCAAATGTGTGGAGCTTGGAATTGGGCCGCTGCTCTTCCTAATCAAAACAAGTCAGTTGAAGTACTTCTGGAATCTAATCAGGATGCCTCCTGGATGTCTCTCTTTGGGGGTTTTCCAGGCACATCCCAGTGGAACAAGACACCATTAAGGCCCTTAATCTGCTGAAGGAACTAGAAATCCATTAAGAACACCATGGAAAGTTGTTCTTCATGTAATCCACACCACACCCAGGTTTGATTAGAGGGCCCACCTCCACTCAAACTAGCAGTCCACCTCTCACCTAGCCAGGCCAGCCAGACTGAGTTACATGGAGCAATAATCAGTCTGGTAGGCTCCATTCCAATCACAGAGCAGGAGGCAGGACTTTACGATGCGTGACTCTCAGCGGCAGAATTACCCATAATGCAGCACTTTTCTGATACCATAACAGTCAAGATAGATACGGAGGTTTTTGTTAAGAAAGTGCATGTGAGTACACCATGTATCCTCTGATTTTTTTTTTCTTTTTGAAAAAAGCGGCAAAAAAACAAAAATCACTTGAGAATTTGCTCGATGGCACGACATGTTTCACAGACTACAAATGGAAAAAAACAGAGCGTGTTGCTTAGAGTTTTTCGCGTCTAATCCATAGTTATCCGATTGGTTCTAACCTGCTGACACTGACCCTGTTAATCTCGCCTTTGTAATCGGGCTCTACCAGCTCCTTAACAGACTGATAAGCAGTGTATACGCACAGCGCAAGGCAGTCTGGCTGTCCAGGCAACCAGTCATTACAGCACCGCCAAGATTTCTTTCATATCATTGCTGCTAGATCTTTTTCACATTTTGTGTTCAAACAGCTTGTTTTAAAGTTAACCAGTGAGGGAATGGTGACTTCAAAATCTGGTTGGATGGAGGTGGACCTTCACAGGACAGTCCACTTTCTCACATTTGATCAGTTGTGTCAGATCTATAATGTTCCAAGAAAAAAATAATTAAATTAATCTACAATTCAAAACATTTCATGCAGTCAAATTGTAAACAAATATTATCTGAACCAAAGCCATGTTCACATCTTGACAATTTTACTCTTTTAAACTTAAACGGGAAGAGACAGTTGTCTCTTTTCTATATGAATTTTAAAAAAAATTCCTGAAGAATCCACAATGGACTAACTAGATGCATGAGGTGAGATAATCAAGAAAATATACATACAGTAGATTGGGAAATGACTTCAAAGCACAAATGCAGTCAATCAAGACAGGAATGAAGTTATTACAGCAAAAGTGATAAATGACAACATGCAATATACTGAATCGTTTGTACCCTGATATTCCAGACACCTGTAGTGAATATTTAGAAGAAAGGGCACACTGTACCATTGTATATACCTTCCATACATGCTTGGGTGAAAAAGATGGCATCCTGTGTTGTACAAGAGGGCTTGACTTCCACAGCTAGAGGAAAGGCAGTAGAACCTGAAAAAGTGTGGGGACCATTGCTGCAGTTTCTTGGGCGTCAGCGGGCACAACGTTGATGCTATTGTTATACTTACTTCATTACTTATTCATTTTTATGTTAGTAGTGAATATGTCATTTGTTTTATGTCATTGTCAATATTATTGTTATTGTGTGTTTGTAGCTTAACTTTTAATAGCAATAAAATTTTGTGGGCAAAGAAAAAGGAAAACTTTCTTTCAGTGAAGTTCAGATTATTTATTGATTTATTGATTTATTTGCCTTTTTAAATAACAGTTAATTTCTTACATCTTTCTTTGTGTTTTTATTTCATATAAACTGATCAGACTGTCCCAAAGGCTGCAGGTAGCAGCTAATCAAAGCTAGTACTGCTGCTTAGTTGGAGAGACTCTGACTCCTATACCAGGTTGCAGATGATTTCAACATGGACAGATTGATGGATGGACGGACAGATGGATGGATGGATGGACTGTAAGTTTGTATAATTTTAAAGCAGGAACTGTATATGCCTTTTAAATTTATTCTACTGGTCTAAAGAAGAAGAAGTTTAGGTTTTCCAGTGGTGCTGTAAGGTAGTTCCTGTTCTAATCGCAGCTCGGGGGCTTCTTTGTTCATACGTCTGCGTTGTTCTCAGCAGCTTCTGATGCATTCATCTGACTTCCCAGAGGCTAATTGGCACTAACTTGATCTGAAACGCCATCTAGCTTCACCTTGGTCCTGACCGTTGACAAATATTCTCTGGGGATGGCTCTTTTGTGCAGCACACTCCCTAAGCGTGTTTGACCATGTGTTCGGGATGTGTATATGCGGTGAAGGAGATGTGATGCATGTCTGTTTGTTTGCATTTGAAACGTGATTTAATGTGTTTCTGCTCACAAATGTCATGTTTTGATGCGCAGATTGCCTGGCAGGATGTTCAGGTTGAGTGAGTGCACTAATTTGATGAGAAGCCCCATTGTTGTCAAACTGATGCAGATTGGCTTTCTCTGGATTCAGCTGATAGGAATTTAAAAACCAACTTATGCAACCTTAATATTCGGAAATAATTAATCTCATTAAGCTAACTGCTAAAGCCTGGAATATGTATTAAGCTTGAGCTATTTCCATCTTATTGTTCCTCATCAGTGTTAAGTTTCAGACTCAGTGCCTTAACCCCTCTTTCACACAGCCCAGTGAAAGATCTGGTCCACAAAATAAACATCCACCGCTTTATGTGCTGTACTTCCACTGTTTTATGTGCACCAACATCAGTGACTGTAAGTTAATTAAAGAGCCTAAAGATTTGGTTTGTCAGTTTGAAAATTATTGACCTTAGTTCAGTTTAGCAATTAACGAAATGTGTGTTTTTGGTATCCCTTCCCATAATGCCTAACCCTATACAAAGGGATTAATTTTGATCTTAATGAGTTGCATGTGTAGAGGGGTGAAAAGCAGGTTCTTGGTTGGATAAAACCAAGAAGTTAGAAAACAGGCACCCCAACATGATTTTTCGTTTTGTGTCTTTGATTTCTCATTGTAATAGGTTATATGGTATTATTTCATTTAGTCCATGTGGTTCCGCGCGGCCGCTAGGGGCGCTGACGCGTTGGTGGCATAGAAAAGATTGAGATTGAGCTAAATAATGATTGTTTGGTTTAAAGGTATATTACAGCCATTTCTTATGTAATGAAGCTAATGGTTCTCTACCTGAAGTGTGTGATACCTGAAGTATGTCGTACATGAAGTGTGTTTGTAACACGCAAGAAGAATAAATCTTCCGGTTGAAGGTAAAAGAAGCCCAACGTGTGCCTCGTCTTTCTTATACCATAGCATCACACGTTGAGGGAAGATCATCATATACATTACCCTCAGCCATCCAAGGTTGCAGGGTAACACAGGGAGTAACAGACCTGATTTCAAGTTGCAGCTACTCTTAGATCTTATTAAGACACAATTAATATGGAGTCTATGCCAGTGGCAACAAAATGTGTTTGTTTATTTTATAAATCAAAAATACAAAAATATATCTATTGTGAACTTTGGGATTTTTATCTGCTCAACAATAAATACACAATCATGAGTCAGTGATAACATAAGGCAAGGCAATCTCATCCACCCCAGGGGCCTTGCCACCGAGGAGCTTTTTAACAACCTCGGCATCCTCAGCACCAGCGATGGGAGTACCCGACTCAGAGTCCTCAGGCTCTGCTTCCGCAATGGAAGACGTGTTGGTGGGATTAAGGAGGTCTTCAAAGTATTCTGCCCACCGACCCACGACGTCCAGGGTCAGCAGCACACCACCCCCACTGTAAACAGTGTTGGTACTGCACTGCTTCCCCCTCCTGAGACGCCGGATAGTGGACCAGAATCGCCTCGAAGCCGTGTGGAAGTCTTTCTCCGAACTCTTCCCACGCCCGAGTTTTTGCCTCGGTGACCAGCCGAGCCGCCTGCCGCTTGGACTGCTTCCGGAGTCCCACAAGCAAATAAAGCCTGATAGGACTCCTTCAGCTTGACGGCTTCCCTCACCGTTGGTGTCCACCAGCGTGTTTGAGGGTTGCCGCCACGACATGCACTGACAACCTTGCGGCCACAGCTCCGACTAGCCACCTCAACAATAGAGGCGCGGAACATGGTCCATTCAGACTCAATGTCCCCCGCCTTCCTCGGGACGTGTTCAAAGCTCTCCCGGAGGTGGGAGTTAAAGCTCCGTCTCACGGGGGACTCTGCCAGATGTTCCCAGCAAACCCTCACAATACGTTTGGGCCTGCCAGGTCTGACCGGCTTCCTCCCCCACCATCGGAGCCAACTCACCACCAGGTAGTGGTCGGTGGAAAGCTCCACCCCTCTCTTCACCCGAGTGTCCAAGACATGCGGCTGCAGGTCAGATGAAATGACAACAAAGTTGACAATTGAACTGCGGCCTAGGGTGCCCTGGTGCCAAGAGCACATGTGGACACCCTTATGCTTGAACATGGTGTTCGTGATGGACAATCCATGACGTGCACAGAAGTCCAACAACAAAACACCACTCGAGTTCCGATCAGGTGGGCCATTCCTCCCAACCACGCCCCTTCAGGTCCCACTGTCATTGCCCATGTGAGCGTTGAAGTCCCCCAGCAAAATGAGGGAGTCCCCAGGAGGGGCACTCTCCAGTACCCCCTCCAAGGACTCCAAAAAGGGTGGGTAATCTGAGCTGCTGTTTGGCGCATAAGCGCAAACAACAGTCAGAACCCGTCCCCCCACACGAATGCGGAGGGAGGCCACCCTCTCATTCACCGGGGTGAACCCCAACGTGCAGGCACCGAGATGAGGGGCAACAAGTATGCCAACCCCAGCTCGGCGCCTCTCACCAGGGGCAACTCCAGAGTGGAAGAATGTCCAGCCCCTCTCAAGGAGACTGGTTCCGGAGCCAGAGCCATGCATCGAGGTGAGCCCGACTATCTCTAGTCAGAACCTCTCGCACTAGCTCAGACTAAACCAATGTTTTTCTAATCTTGATTTAAAAGATAAGTGGAGCATAGTAACTAAATGCTGCTTCTCCGTGTGTGGTTCTGGTTCTAGGTATGCAGAGTAGGCTGGACCTACTCTGTATAGACCTTAGTCTATCATTTGTTTTTGTACTGGCTGAGCTTTGTTTTGGGACAAAGCTGATGCTGCAAGGTTCACAGAATAGAAAATGATTGAAATCAGGTGTTTTGCACCTGACCTATTTAGAGAGAAGCTGTTGAACAGATATCTCCTCTCCCAATATATTTTAAAGTTGTCTATGAAGGTTACAGTTGTTTGTTTGCATGCTTTTGTCAGCTATATGTTCAGCATCAGGACTCTTGAAAAATTCTCAGCGAGAGAATCAGAGAGAGAATCATTGTTGACCCAAACAACACCGATTGCTTTCTAATTTCAAATTATTGTTGTTTTTTCAGTAGCTTTAGTAGGTTTTGAATCAGTGTTTCTTCAAAAGTGCTTGTGTAGTTTGGGGAAGTTGATTGAAGAGCTGTGCCTAAGTCTGCTCTAGAGTAAGAGTCACTAGTTTGTTTTACAATGAAACTAAAAAAAGCATAAAATGTGGTCAATTAAGGATAAATGCTTTTTGTGTTGTTAAAGATTAAGCAAATTATATGATATTAATATGAATTTGTCTGCATCTTTTTGGAAGGCCTTGCGTCAGGGAAAACTTCAGCTTAAAAAGAAAAGAAAAAAGAAACTGCATTGACCCCCCGTGCTGATGACTAATAGCACTGGTCCTGACTTGTAGTTGTGGACCACATGAAATCACTCTGCACGACATAACCTAACCGTCTATACGGAGCCCCTGATTTATACTTAGATATTTCATCTCTGTTTGGACAAAATAAAAATGCTTGGTTTAAAAGTGGTCTAATCTACAGCAATTACAAGGACCACTAAAAAGTTTTGATCAACTGCACTGATACTGCTCCAATGACATTGATGTGCCGAAAAATACTGTTTCTCGTGTTGAGAACTCAAACGTGGAAAACTGAGAGAGCAACGGTAAATATAATGGCAAATTAAGATATTTCTGCTGTAATGAGAAACAACAAAGATTTTTCTCTAGGGATGTCAAACCTTTGAACTGCATAATGACTCTCTTTATATCACAAGAGACAAATTCCAGTTTGAGCAGTGCTGTTCATCATGAGTTGTAATTTCCAACCGGAACTATTGTACTACCTCTGTGCTGCTGCTACTGTGTGTTTTCACCTGGTAAAATTGTATATGTTTATAAATATGTTTATAAATTTTCAGTATTTTGTTATGTAGTATTTTCACTGTAAATAGTACTTTTCCCTATTTTTGTACAAAATTTGTGTGCGTACTGAAAAGGAGAAGATCTCCAATCTCAATATTCTCTGTATAATGACAATAAAGGGCATTCTTTTCTAATCTGTTACCTAGCACAATCATAATATCTCCATGAAAGAAAGGGAATGAGTTTAACTTGTACATGTAAAACAAAAAACTCGAGCAGCAGCAATTAAACCATGAACGGCACATCTTAAAATTCAGTCAAACCCAATTTACTGCACCATTTGCACTTAATGAAGTTTACTGATGTGTGGCACATCAAGTAAAGATGTGTCAGGGATCAAGAGGCCTTGAGTTTGACTTCAGCAATTTCCATTCAATTCACTTTTAATTTTCTGCTAAAAAGGAACTAGTTTCCCACTTTTAATGTCTAAAAAACAGTATTACATGTATAAAGGTTTTACACATCTGTAACAAATACTGACAAATTTTAGCCTTGACTTATGTGGTTTGTCTATACAGTTTTAATATGTATTTTTCATTTAAAGAATTGGATTTTTTTTTTTTTTACCAAATCAAGTCAATTTATGCCTGCCTGGGGGACATTTTGTATCCATTGTGACAACTGAAAATTTAAAGTGATCTTTCAAAACCAATTCAGTAGTCTACCATTAAATATGGTTCTACAGCTCCATTAAATACTATCTTACAACAGGAGGCCCCTCCTCGTCATTTTGGTTTGATCAGGTGTCATAAACTGTTATATTACATGAGTGAAGTGGACCAAACAGGGATTGGAACCATAGTGAATGGAAATGGGGTGTAATACGATTAAACAAATGTACTTTTATTACTTTAAGAAGTCGAGGAAAATTCTGGAGATGCCTTTGTTACCAGCATTTGCTTTAGAAAGAAGTGGACAAAGAAATGGGGATGTGTCTTGTTCCTCTCAGCGAACATGTTAGTATCTTTATTTGTTGCCATCACAAAACTGTCCAAACAGTCGGTAGAGTCTTTTCTTATTGAGGGGATACGTGCAAATTTTCTTCATTTGGTTATTAAGCTGACTGACAGCTTGAACCAGCAAGTAAATTGAGAGAGTGCTTCGCTCTTTGGTGGAGGTGGCTGCTCTTTGGCACACCATTAAAAGAAGTTTCACCCATGTCAAAATTATTTCTCAAATGTCTGGTGATTTTAAATCTGTGAATATTTCACATGTTCAAAATAAAATGGATAAGTCCTCTGGACGGGTTCTTTCCTCTGGACGTTTCGCCTCTTCTAATTTTTGTAGATTTCGACCGGCAACTGCCCCGATGTCTAGTAAATTTCACTGCACAGATATGCTGCTTATGACCTCAAAACACATGGAAATCTAAGCCGACAGCCTGTGAACAACTGCTGTCTTGCCAGAAATCTAAATTATGTTATGGTGGAAGTGCAGCATCAAACTCTGACCTTTACACCACTGGTGGCGGTGTGTTTTTGTTGGACAGTCCGAAAGCAAAGGGGCATTAAAGGTCAGATTTTTAAGCTGAGCCCCTTATCTGACATTGAACACGGTATGTGCTCTTTGGATCACCTGTTCAACAGTGTTTTTGTCTTATAATGGGAGTCAAACTTTCTTTGCAAGTTACTCAGAGAAAAAAGGGCTCCATTTATAAAAAGATGGATCTACAGTGACTAGAAAAACATTTTCCACTTGAGCTTTTTTTTCCCTTTTTTACACGACATCCACTATTTTTACTCCGATACCCCACAAAACCAACCAACTGCCTTCAGTTAAGCAGAGTCCACCTATGTGAGATTTCATTTCATTGTGAATCTATCTGTTCTGTATATCTTTAAGTGGTTTGTTCAAGATATTAGTGAGGAAACAGCACCATGAAGACCAAAGACCACGGCAAGTCAGGGAGAAAGTAGTGGAGATGTTTAATCAGGATCAGGTTATAAAACAATATTCAGAGTAGGGCTGAGTGATAAATTGATTTAATTGATTTATTTGAATTTATCATTTTTTAAGATGTAATTTTTGGAAAATCATGATTTTATTTTGCCAATTCAGTCATTGGCCTAACATGAACAGAACAGCATGCAATACTGCATATTATGCTTAGGAAAATATATTGTCAAAATGTTTTAAAGAGGAAACTTTTTTACTATAATACAAGGCACTTTCATTTATTATTGTTTCAAGTTAGTTAGCTACACAAGTGAAGTGAAGCCTGTTCTTAGCTTATTGTGTAATACCACTAGCAGCGAACGTTTATGTATTTTCATTTTTTACAATGGCAGGGCAGCCATCTAATTTAACAAGCATGTTTCACAGCTTGTATTTAGTTGCACTTTGAATTCAAGTCAACTCCCAGATGAAAGGCTTGGCATAATAAGTTTTTAAAAATGATTTCTTTAATTTATTTTTGTGAAACAAAAAGGAGAAAGAAATTGATTCATTGGATTTGGTACAAAAAAATTGGAGATTTTATTTTTTAAGCCATATCACCCAGCCCTAATTCCATTCTTTAAACGTCTTACAGAGCGGTGTTTAGGCAGAGATTCACAGCTCAGGAGGAAGCTATGGGGGCGGGTGTGAGGGATACAAATTGGGAGAAAAATAGAGATGCACCGATCCAGTTCTTTCCAATCCGGTGTATGATACCGTTATCTGGGCTGATCTTATTGGCCGATACATGATACCAATCTGATACTACTGTTGAATGAATGAACCGTATACCTTGCCATGTGAGTGAAGGTATCAGGCTTGACATTAAGATTGTTACAAAAAAGGTCCTCGTGCTCTTGAGCATGGTGCTTTAGGAGGTGCTTATCAGAGTCTGTGGTGTTGAATTTACCAACTTTGTCACCACCCCTTGCAATTTTTACATTACACATATTGCACGACTATCAAGTTTGAAATGTTTGCAAATGGAGAGACTTGGCTCGGTCAGGTGCTTGCTGCATGATGCTCTGTGTTTGCTCATCACTAGCTGCTGTGTGTGCTCTGCGTGACGATGTAACAGGCGATGCAAACATAGAATTGAAGTGACTAGATTGCTGTTACTGTATTGCCGTGCATGATATTAATAAAAAAAATTAAATGATGGGATCAGAATGCTGGATCGGCGTCATTCATCCAATATCTGATCCAGCTAACTAGTTAATATCGGAGCCAATATCCGATCCAGGTATTGGGTGCATCTCTAGAGAAAACTGCTCCTCCTAATAAACAAACACTGTTAAAAATAAGAGGCTGAGTCAAAAGTGACACATATACTTCATAGATGTGACAAGACCTCCCAAACAATCTTCTTCTCTTCACATTCAGACCCAGGTAGAACACATTGATAGAAAGGTAAGAACCAGAGTGAAGGCAGAATAAAGCTGCACAAAACACACACACACACACACACACACACACACACACACACACACACTTTAGGAAGGCAACAGTTTAGATACAAAAGGATGTATTTTGATGAAGGTATATTATTTTTATTTTGAAGATACTTATTAAATCATTGAGAAATGTTGTCTTTAATTTTTAATTGGGCTTTGTTCTCAAAAGCACGACTTGTATTGTATTGTTAGAGGTGGCTTTGCTACATACCACTGAGTATATCTTTATTTCATAGTATTTAGGCACATGTTGTCATTTTGGGTTCCAGAATTGTTCAGTCATAGGTACACAAGAAGAAAATGTAGCAGCCTTGAAGGGACGTCAGACCTTTCAGGGACTATATCTTTCCTCTAATTCCCTCGGCGTGCAGAGCAGATCCTCTTCTTGTCTTTTGCTCTCTGCTACTCTGGAAGTGTGTGTGATAGTGATGGATGCCACTTCATGAATCATTAGGCACCTTTTTCTTCCACACTGGAGTGTGATTTGGCTAAATGGATGTGGAGCATAAGAACCTTTCCAGCTTATCTTTATTGTTTAACAAGTAGTGATTTGACGATGAAATGTCAGTATCAAAACGCGTTAACTGCAGCCTTTTATTTTTTACATTTTTTATCAATGGGTCTTTTGTCTCAAAGCTTTTCGCATCTTCTTTCATTATGTAACCTATCCCTCCTTGATACCAATCTCATCTACAGCTGGTATTCTTCCTGGATAGTTCTGTGTCTGTGTCAGTGTGGATTTCATTTAGACAGAAATGTGTTGTTGATGTATCTTGTGAGCTTTGTTTAACTACAAGAGTATCGTTGCCTGGTTTTTGATTATATTTTCCCAATTTAGGTGCTGTAGTAAAGTAGTTAGCAGAGAATGTCCCCAGACTTGTCTTTGCAGAGATTTTGCAAGTTATCCCTGTGCCTGTCAGTGTTTTTTCTCCAGGGATTCAGTTCTCCCATTGTTCCCAAGAAGCACTGACGTTTTATGAAAAGTGATTTTCACAGACAACTCTAGATGTTCAAAGAAGGCAGAGATGTACCCCAAAAGCTGTAAGATGCAGTGAAAGGTGGTTCTAAAATTTTGTGACTCAGAGATGTTGCTCAAGAAGCATGCCACACTTTCAAACCTTTACTTGTAAAACCATTTCTAATTTTCCTTCCTTTACGCAATAATGCACTACTTTATTTAGGTGTAGCTCATAAAACTCTTAAAATATGTAGAAGTTTGTTGTTGCTACAAATCATGAGAAAGTTTGATTTAAAACTTTAGTGAGACATTCTATGTCCCTGGACACAATTACTAATTTTTCCCAGGTTGCAACATTAACATCAAGCTAATAAAAAAAATACTAATTCCGATGTGTTTTTAAGTCTCTGTAATCTAATAATTATTTTCCAAGGCTTCACAACATAAAGTGAGAATGTGCGGAAAATTTAACAGTTTCATGAGTTCTTTGTCAGGCCTACAATACATTCTAAATCTCATATGAATAATTCAAGAGGCAAGCCACAAATAGATCTGGTGTAGTAGTGACAGCTGTGAGGTTTTGATCCGTTTTTTTAAGAATAAGTGCTCTCAAATCTGCCTGGTTCTTTCATCTTGCAGACGCAAGATGTCGGGTGGAGGTCACCTCCACCAGAATAGGTAGTTTTTATTTTTATCACCCAAGCACTGTTGTCAGCAGAGCTACCAAATCATTATAACATGCTTTTAATGCTCGTTGAATGGTCCAAGATTTTTTTTCTAGATGTATTCAAACTCCTGGGTTCGCTGACTCAAAAAGAATGTGTATTTGAGCAATACAAGGTTTTCGGTTTAGTAAAAATTAAAATGACTTCAAGCCATTTTTTGCTGTTGTCCAATCAGTGGACACAAACACTTCATCGTATTCCCCGGTGATGCAAGAAATAGAATGAGACAAAAAAAATTCTGTTTCACATTTAGCTGGGGGACACTCATCAGTTAGAATGCAAGTCATCACAAGGCTAAAAAAACTCAATGAGCTACGTATAGAATGTCACGGCGGTCTTTGGCTATCCTGATGTATCAGTTTCCAGTTTTGTCAGTGTTCTTTATCACCAACTCCTCAATGATCAATTGTTCTGAACAACTTATCAACCCCGGAAGCCTCTCAGCATCAGGAGATTGGTACCAGTTTGGAGGATGCAACATTTGGACAGCAGAGACACTTATATAAGAACCCTGTACATAGATTTCAGTTCGGTGTATAGTACAATCATTCACAACTACTGGAAACGAGGGCATAATTGAGAACCGTTTCTTGATTAACTTGAACACTGCCAGTCATGTATACTCTGAACTGCCAGACTGAGAGAGACTACATTTGACCTGCTTTACGACTACATTTGACTTTGAGGACTGGGGCACCTCAAGAATGTGTCCTCATTCTGCTGCTGTTTGAAGAGCTAACATATATATAAATATAAAGGCTCAGGGAAGAACTAGAACTAGAACTAGCCTGGAAGGTGAAGACAACAGTAGAGCCTGTGGTCATTGGAGCACTCGGGACAGTAACCGCCACTCTGGAGAAGTGGCTCCAACAAATACCTGGAGAAACATCAGACATCTCAGTGCAGAAGAGCGCAATCATAGGAACAGCTAAGATCTTAAGAAGAAATGCTAACACATGAGAGCTAAGAGTCTTTCTTTAGTAAAAACAGATTGACAAAATAACCTGACCATCAAACAGTCTGTGCCTCAATCCAATTAGATTTGTTTTTGCGTAAATGGGGAAAAAAGTCTTAATGACCAGGCTTTATCCTTCAATCCTTCTGTGAGCTGCTAAATGAGAATCTTAGAATCTGATGAAAAATGTTGTTTCTTGACTGTGAAGTTCATGTCTGTGAAATTCTTTCTGTATTTCTAAACCCCACTGTTTTCAAAACGCTGCTGTGCGTCTTTTAACAGGTACTCCAAAAACAATGCATATTACCCCTATTCTGGCCTCACTTCATTGGCTCCCAGTACATTTTAGAGTTAATTTTAAAATTCTTAATTTTAATTTTAAGTGTTTGAATGACCTTGCCCCACCATACCTCTCAGAGCTTCTTTATGCCTACTCACGCTCTAAGCCCCTCAGGTCAGCTGGACTGCATCTCCTGGAGGTACTGAGGTCTAAGTGGAAGCTCAGAGAGAGCAGGGCCGCTTCTATTGTTGGTCCTTAATTATGGAATAAAGTGCCCCTGCACATAGGAGAGGCTCCTTTACTGCCTACTTCTAAAACTCGCCTTAAAACCCCACTATTCTTTGGCTTTTACCCCTAGCAAGACTTAGTTTAAATTTTTTATGAAATGGGTTTTATTGCTTCTTTTAAGTGTTTTCAGGCATTACCTTTTTATCTTTGTTTTTTAATGGATGTGATTTAGCTTATAGCGACGTACAGCACCTTGTTTCGACTGTTGGCTGTTTTTAAGCGCTTTATAAATAAAGATAGTATGGTATGTTATGGTATGGTATGTGTATTCATGCTAACAGTAATCCACCAAAGTACTTATTGGGATCTTTTGGTTTAGGATGCCAAAACTTTCTAGCTAGTATTAAGTGCCTATACTCACTTTTCTTAACATTAGAGTGATAATTAAAAATTTCCCCCAATAATGTAAATCCTAGCTAGCCTTATGGAGCTTAAGCGGAAAGTCAGACTGAAGAAACTCTATTGCCTACTTCCATCCAATCAGAGACTCATCCGCCTCCGTTGCAAGCCAATCAGCTTTGAGCTGCTCCTCCTAGAAGCCAATCAGCATCCTGGGTTCATCTTAAAAGAACTCCACATCCTCGTCTCGGCCTTCTGCTCAGCGAGCAAGCGGTGGCAGCACGTGTCTGGTTTGGAATCTGATGACTGGTTTCAACCCACCTCCATCCCCTTCTCCACCATCGTAGTAGCTCCACCTGGCTTTCCTACGGTCGTCCTTCAACCTCGTTCCTATCAGAGTGTAATTCCTCCTGGACTCTTATGGAATTCCCAGTCACTCCTTAAAACGGTCCGGCAGAAGACCGCCATGTTGAGCCCGGTTCTGCCAGAGGTTTCTTCCCAAAGGGGAGTTTTTCCTCTCCACAGTCGCTTCATGCTTGCTCATCATGGACAGTTCATGCAAACCTGTGTTTATCAAGGTGGACATCTAGCTCAAACAGATCATCATATGGACTGAACAAAACTTCTATCTCCACTCCACCAACAGTTTCAGGCCTGGGGGAAACATCCCTATTCTCATACACCTGCTTATGCATATTGAAGTATAATTCAGCGTTAATGTTTCCTGCTGATGTCTAAGCGCCAAACTGTTAAAATATTGTATCAATAAAATTCTTCTAATTGCCTTTTCTATCCGTGTGAGTCTTTCAGATTGAAATGACTTTATTTTATCAAGAAGGGAGCCTATACCAGTGAATTTCTCCACTGTGAGATCAATAAAGCTTATCTTATCTTATACTCTTGTTATGTTTTGGTAGTGGTTGTGGTAGGACACAAATGCAGAGAGGCCAAGGCAGGGAGCTGTTATGGATGAGTTTAATGGAAATCCAAAAACTTACAAATGCTGGAGAAACGCATGAGCCAGAGCAAAACAAAACTGTAAAACCAGGGTATAAACAAAAAAAAGCACTCAGGCCAGGTGACAGGAAACAACAGTAGAAACCAGCGATGAGTGGAAAAATGAGAGGAGCTTAAATACTGGGAGGATAGGAGCTGAAACAAAGGCAGGGTAGATGGACTAACTGATCGCAGGTGTGGAGAAGGAGCAGGGAGAGAAACTGAGGAGAGAGCAACAGAGGAACCAGAAAACCAGTCTAAATTTAACTGAGAAAAACAAAATACCGGGAATCAAACTGCATACAAAAAACAAGAACTGTGTAATTAAATGCTTGCCCTTCTTTATATTATGAAAATGTCAACTTAAAAGGATGCAGTTTAAGTCATAATCTAATGTAATTAAAGGAAATAGTCTTCAAGGCGGTTAAGAATATAATTTATAGTTGGTTTACATGTGGTGGCTAAGCTTTCTAAGACATGAATATGTAGAAGGAAAAAAAAATCAAATGGATGTTCTCCTGGTTGAAAAAATAACCACTTTCTGCATTCATTGTCACTGGATATATAGAATCACTGCAAATAATGAAAATAGATTAACTTGGAGCTGACAAGGACACAGATGTTTCTAAAAATGTTTGTTTAATGTGCTTTCCCTTGAAAGGGCTGCAGGGAGATTTACCCGGGGCAACAGTCGATTTATCCAAGGTCAAACTTGCTTTTTGGGAGTTCCACCGAGACGTTTGATTGGAGGCTTGATGTACCACCTACTGCATGTGTGACCCGCACAAATCAACCACATAGTTCACGCTCTTAACATGTTGTATACAGTACAATTAAGAGCTGAATGGATTAGTTTAGCAGTCTGGTTAGCAAATGACTGGGCCATTGCAACACCTTTGATTATTTCCTTTAGCGTGATTATAATATTTTGATGCTCTAAGTGATATTGTCACTCATGATCCACTTTCAGAAAATTGTCTGCATGACTGTTTTGCCATACAGTAGAGTTTACGGTGAACACAGTGACAGCACAACTCTTACTTTCACCTGACAATTAAATGCAAAAAATGGTGAAATAGCCCTTTGTTGTACCATTGATAGGAAGCAGAGGCCAGCTTTAGTAGCGTTAGAAACTAACAGATATTCTTACAGTAACACAAAGTTACACATAGTCACTGTTCCTGAAGAAACACTGCTTTATTTAGTTCAATTTCTTAAAATCAGAATTGTGGGTACAATCACTGGGTTCTCCACACATGGTAAGATGGCATTCTCTGCTTATTAATTAAAGTCAACTTTTATTTATTCCCTCGCTTTAGGGGTTTGATAGACTTCAAATTAAACAGAATTAAAACTCTTCCCAGACTGATAGGCAGCAACAGCTGTTTTTCTCATTGCCATTGCTGTTGTCTTTCAGACTTGTTAACACACAGGTGTATGCATTAGAGCAGCTCATTGCTAAAACTTGCACTTACATAGAGATTGCCATACTTGATTAAGCAAAGCATTTCCTCCATAAAAGCTGTACCATAAAAGATGTAACGGTGGATGTAGTTTTTCTATGACTGTTTTATTTATTCCCTCCCTGTAGGCGACTGGCATCCATTTCTTGATGGTTGTTACAGAACTAAACTACTTTCAGATTTATAAGTAGAGCGGTTTTTATTTGAACCACAAACATTTTCTCCTTTAAGACAACAGCCGTAATCCAAGTAGTGCCAGAGGACTGTAGGTGCTGTCCTGTTTATTTTGTCACACTTTTATTTCGCCATCGGCTGTCACATCAGGCTGCTTTCAGCGCCTAAGTCTCTGAACATTGTTTTTCCAAGTCCTCACAGTGGCATAACGAGAGCAAGGAGCCAGCGGTACCCGGCGCTGAATGATGGCTGGAGGTGCGGGTTTTGCCTGAACACATCAGCATCCAGCTCGGGGCTGATCAGCGTGGCTTTTGTCTGATCTGGCCTTGCCTTTTGTCGAATCCTCCCCATCTCTGCCGCCGCGTACACGTCCCCCGTCGCCATGGCAACAGTGGCTTTTTTTCTCATCCTTGTCTTTCAGCGAGCGCCGCGGCCCTGAAAATGTTGACTAATCCGAACCTGCTGTGGGAATCGGTGAATGGAGAAAACACCCTGTGATGAAATTGTCTAGCATAATGAAAGATCCAGTGCTCGGCGTGGTTTGTTACAGTTCCTCAGACGCAACTGGTGTGGAATCTATAAAATAGTTTTGTAGGCAATAGAATGATGAAGCTGATGCTGCTACTTTGTATGTTTTTGCCAATAAGGGGATAGGGGGGGTCTGAAAAAATTTAGTAGAAACTGTAACCATGACCTCGCTTGATATTGCACCAGAGATGCTGATGAAACAGCTTGCTGACAAAGAAGAAGGCAAACCTCTTCAAATGAGGTTCAGAACTTCAGCTTTGTGGCCACACACGACCCCGATGATGGGAGTTCACAGGGTCTTGTCAGTCTGCCGTTTCTCAGACATGTCCAGCTCACCATGAATCGCATTCAACCTATTTCAGCTAAATTAAGCCTATGCAATCTGGAGCCGAAACTCATCAGAGCAGGAAATATCAAAGTGACGTATTCACATTGCAGACGGTATGTGTGGTTTTTTTTTAGCAGCTTTGGACTGAAGGGGTGGGCCGCAAAAAGGAGCACGGATGGTAATTATGTGCATGTGGACCCCTGTCCCATTCACACAAGATGCATGGACAAGTTTTGACAAGGCCTTTTTGTCTCCCTTGAGGCTTAGTCTTCATGTTATTGTCCATTTGTTTATGTTAAATGACAATTTATTCATGAGTTCAGCAAATCTGGGCTGTCGATGTGCCTGCTAATGAGGTTTTGAATCACAATATTGAAAGGCCTGGATATTAACAGGGGTTTTTACACACCAACATAGACTCAACAGCACACCCAGGAAAGCATAAATAAACACAAAGACCCCACACAAATGTTTTATCCCACTTTAATTAACTATTATGCTAGGCTCTTTTCCAGAAACCATTCATGTAGATACTCCCGGGCTTTTATGCCCTGTGGCCTTTTTATTACACATATCAGGCTGTAGTTGCACAGCTCACTGATTGTATGTTCGGAATTGGCTGGCTTCTCTGATTTGAAATCCTCTTCTGCTCTCTTGCTGTGCTGTGCTCAACGCTCAAATTACTGAGGAGGTATTTTCCATTAAATCTAGCTCCCCTGACATATTTTGACGGGATTTATTCTGAGCAATTTAATAACCTTGTTACTACATATTTTGTGTCATTTATTTTTTGCCATAGACTCCCTTGTTGTTAAATTAGTTTGTCTCGGCCTTCAAAGTTTCTGCTTATAAAAAAGACCAAAAACCGTTTGATCATGATAAAATAAGGTTATATACACCAAGCCTCCATCTTAACAATGTTTTGATGGTCCTTTTTGAGCTGAAAGATCATTTGCTCTCAGGCGCGATTAACATAAACAGACGCTTCTAGTGGCAGTATCTCAGAACTATCATAATGCTGGTTTGCTTGATTTATAAATAAATTGTAAATAATGCCAGACCAAACTTGACCCTCTGCAATGCCTCGCAGTAAAGCAGCAGCTCAGCGTGATTGAAGACCAACCGTCATTATTTAAATAAACCGATCTACAGCAACTTTTAGAGCCTCACATCAGAACGTTTACTCACGTCAATCAACTCTGAGGTCTCATCTGAGCCTCAGCAGGTTTAGCGTTCGCGTCAGTGAACACCAACATTCATGCTGTATTCCCAGTGACATTCCAGTCTTTTCCCTCTTGGAATCATGATTTTTTTTTCCACTGGATCTTGGACCATTCTACATAGCTGCGCTGGGAGATGCTCATAGCCGTTAGCCGCTTCCTTGTTTTAACCCCTGCTGTAAATGCACAGTATATACTTCCGTTAAAATTGTAATTGAACACAAAAGGCTTTATTTACTAACAACTTGAGCAGAAACAGAGCATAAAACATTAAAATAGCAACTAATATGCCAGCAGGACGTGATAGTAGTTCATAAAAACTTTGTATGCAACCAGAGTGAGCTACTGGCATAAAAATAAAAAAAAAAAAGTAAAATAATGTGGCCATGCACCTTTAAGGCGCTGTGTGTTCTCCAGACAACAAAACTTGGGTGTGGAGTACTTGATGTGCTATCTTCATCTCTTTATTCACGCATATACTCTCTCAAAGCAATAAACAAAATGCAATATAACAATATCTAATATTTGTAATTTTACAGCCTGCAGCAGTTTTGGCTATGATGATTCAGTACGAATACAATCCCATTCAAAAGTGATTGACTTCTTACTGATTATTTCGCGGGGGGGGGGGTTCACACTTAAATGCTTGGGATTATCACAGAAACGTCGACCCCCGGCAAAGATAACATCACGCATGAAGCATTTTCAAATTAGGATTTTATTTATCAGGGTTTAGAGTGGCCAAGTCAAAGTCTGGATTTAAATCTGATCAAGACGCTGTGATCAGGGGCGTTGTAATTATGTCAAGAAAGCAAAAACAAGAATCACTGCATTCTTTCAGCTTTGATGTTAGCTGTTAGCACGTAGCATGGGTTGTACGCCACAACACCAGAGGTGTCTTGTCACACTGCATGTCATGAGGTCGCCCCACGCTTCATCAGTGATCTCACATCCAATATTTATGAGGCTTTATGTGGACATGCCCACGTAAACATTGACTTCTGTGAGTCAACAGTTTGTCTGGACTATTGGCAATGAGCTAAAATATTGAACAGATGAAAGGGAAAAGCAGTGAGAGGAGCAAAGCGCTGGTTATATTTAGCAGCAGTCTCTCTGGAATCTTCAACACTGTGTATTTCTGTCTGACTGGAGAGGTTGATTACTGCTTTTGTTGTAGGTTTTTGAGTGACGATGCAATAAGCACTTGCATGCTGGCTGACTGCTGCTCACTTTAATCTTCATCTTCATGTCTGTGCTTCACACCAGGCGCTATTTAGGGCAGCTTTGACAGGAAACGACAACCAAGGATTATTTTTGAATATGTTATATGATGAAAGAGACGGTAAATAGCTATTTTAGTTGCTTTCTAGACAATCATTAAGAATGATGTGCCTCCTTGTAAATTTCTTGTAGGGTTACTATTTTATTTTCTAAAACACACACACATGCACATCCTTTTCCTATTTTTAATTGATATTTGTAATTGAATGGATGATTTCTCTCTTTGGAAACAGAAGTATTCTAATAATATGTGTCGTATTGCTGGAGACCGACACAGAGTAATGGTGAAATGGAAGGAAAATGATGCATGGATTTTAACTTTGCCCATTGCCAGGCATTTGTATTTAGCCCCTTATACTCTGACAGCCCTAAATAAAATCTTTTGTAGAAAAGAAATTGTTAGAAAATCTTTACAGGCTCAGAAAGAACTAAGTCAACACTATCAGTACAAACGCGTGGCATACATTGTTTAATTTGAAGATGAATATATATATATTTTTGTGTTTTCTTTTAATGGTCAAAATACAAGACTAAGCCCCTTTAAGACTAAGGGCAAAATGGGTCTCTGGATGGTAAAGGTTGCTTACCCCCATCTTATGTTCTTTTTTTTATGCTGACATAAACATTATATAATATTTTAAGTGTGCATGCGTGCGTGTGTGTGTGTGTGTGTGTGTGTGTGTGTGTGTGTGTGTGTGTGTGTGTGTGTGTGTGTGTGTGTGTGTGTGTGTGTGTGTGAACATTCACACACTTCAGCTGACAGCCGGACAGTCTGGTAGTTGTGAGCTCTCCAACCTTTGTGTCTGCTCTTTTTGCTCTCAATCACCACACTGCTTCTTTGGTTGCTTTTTCATTTATGTAATAAATATACTTGTGTGATATCTTAGTATATGTTGTGGTATATATTGTGAATTGGCGTTTTATAAATAAACTAAATTGAATTGAATATAAAAATATTTTCTGTATTGCACGATAATGTCAGTAGCCTAAATGGTCATCTAAGTTTGCTTGTGTGACGGCATCTTCTCAATCTGATTGCTGCACAAATCACTTCTCACTTTCCAGGCTGGTGCATAATAGCACCAAGATGCAAAAAACATTATCTAAAAATAATACAAAGACCCAGCCAACCAGAGCCTACCCCCACTAACCTGAAGGTGCACCAAGTCAACCAACGGGCCCTTCCTCTGAGCGGAGGCCAACCACCTATCACTGCACACTGACCAACCCACCACTTCACGTCAGAAACCCACACCACATTCCTCCTGGCAAGTCAGGCACCAGGAGCCAAAATCCAAGGGTCCAAGCAGCCCAAGAGAGACCCCCGAGACCCAACGCCCAACCTCACCCCAGCTAGATGGCCTGCTCCTCCTCCAAGCCTCAAACCCCAGAGGGAAAACAGAGAATTTGGGCGTGAAAAAACCCCAAGCCACCCTCCGCCTGCTCAAATGTAATGTTGTTGCATGTTGTTCTCAAGTGCTTTTAACTGAGAGGGCTGGAGGAGGGTAGTTGTCTTCCTCGTGGTCTAAAACCCACCAGGAGAAGGAGGCACTACTAGGAGCGCCACTGAAATCATACTCCCATCCAAAACTGATAGGCTGGGCAGGGAGAGCAGTTCGCTGTGCAGCTTGGTTGGGAGAACGTGTTTAGAGGACAACTATCCGCCTTTCCCTCTACATATCTGGCCTTTATGGAAGTGAAGAAAAAGAAAACCAGTGTTGAATGTGTGCAACAAAAATTTGCCAATTTGCCATAAGCCATAAAGGGGAAACTGAAAACATGTAAAAGAAGGTGCTCTGGTCAGATAAGATGGAAATTCAACTTTTTGGCCTACATAAAAAAAGCATAAGGGTGGGAAAACAAACATTGCAAAGAATCCTGAACACCAAACCCCCATGGTAGTACGTGCTGAGCTTGGTGCATGAGTGTAATTCAACAAGCATTTCTGTTATTCATATCAGTAATTATACATGTTAGAATCGCAGGTGGTACCTGTGTGTACAAGGATGAGAGCGAGGAAAGAGAAAACACAGCTATGCAATAAAAAAAGATTTTGATGTCTTATGAAGACCAAGAAAGATGTATTAAAAAGCTGATGTTATTAAATTTATGTCTGGACTTACAAGAGCCCCTCTTTAATCGGAAGTCTGTTGAAGCACTAGCAGCAAACCCGTGCCCAAGGCAAAACAAAGTTCCCTGTTCAGTAGTTTCATCAGCTGCTGTGACACTGATTCTTATCGTTGGTGTATCTAAAAATGCATTTTACATAAATGAGAGGAATTGACAGTAGATGGAACATAATGATGTTGTGTCCAAGCCATTAAAAATGTTCCCCTTGTCACGTTGTTATTGCTGAATCATGAACACTTATCTTCACTGTGGAAAGTGAGTTCTGCAGTGCTTTATAAGTTCTTCTGTGACCTCCCAGATGAGTCGTTGATGTGCTGTTGGAGTAATTTTGATCAGCTCACCACTCCCAGGAAGTTTCACCACTCCATGGTTTATCCATTCGTGGATAATGGCTCTCGCTGTGGTTCCTTGGGACACAGAAAGCCTTAGAAATGGGTTTCCTGACTGATAAATGACAGTGACTTTGTTTCTCATCTTTAAATATACTTTAAGCCTACATTAGATTGCCACAATGGTTCCTTTAAGGGATTTCATGATTGTAAAGGTTTGGCAATGACCAGCAGTTCTAGACCAAATTTAACAGGGGGGCCATGGTAGTGTTTTTCAGTATTTTTTCACTGGGGCACTGAACAAAAGAATGAAACCAAAAAACAGGAAATATATCAATATATATTATATTTATAATATATATTTAAATATATATTGCAGCTCTGGAACTGCAGGTTGCAGATCCCCAGATGTAGCAGATGAAAACTTTGATCCTACCTCAGTACGGCTAAAGCTAAAAGTGAAACCTTCATTTTCTAATAATTGTTAAAGTAAAACTGCAAAGGTAAAGCATTGCATTGGTCCAAGGGACCAGGCAGTCATGGTTCTGCGCCAGTGAGTATAAAAAAAATGTTTTAGAAATTTCTTAAGTACAAGGGCCAGAAAATGGGTCTGGATCAGTTATAGAGGGGCACTGGCCCCTGTTGTTACTTGTCCAGAATTGCCCATGTGGTTGTGGTAAGTGCCATTTGAAACCAATGCTGAGCACTTTTTTTTTGCTTGTTTTATTTAGCTACAGCTGCCATACCTGTGACCCTTTTCTGCCTGCTTGTACAAAGGATGGAGGAAATGAATGAATGCAAAAGAGACTGACACCTTTGAGAGCAAGACAGCTGATGAGTCAAGCTAAGATAGCACCGTGATATTAATCGCAGGGTGAACAAAGGTTGTTTTAATATCATCTTGTAAAATCACTGCCAAGTGTCTTTGATGGTAACACTTTAGCTGAAGGCAGTGCCAAGTAGCTTTAAGTGGAGTGTACTTAAAATACATATGAATGGTTAGAAGCAAGCACTTAATTTGAGAGTGCATAGAATATTAAGAACTTGACTGCATGGTGGTGCAGTTATTACTGGGGCCTTTCATTAAGAAGGTACCCAGTTTGAATCCTGACCTTGAGTGTTTCTGCCCAGAGTTTACTTGTTCTCTCTTACCATGTGTGTGTTCTAAACTTTGGCTTTCTCCCCACAGTTAAAAAATATGACTATCAGGTTGTTTGGTCTCCCTTAATTGCCTTTAAGTATGTGTGTTTGTGTGCCTGGATGGCTGTTTGTGTCTGTGTTACCCTTGTGATGGACTAGTGACCTGCTGACTGGTGATCTTCATGAGAAGTTCTTCTACTCTTGTTTTTAATGACAGTATTAGTCAACGCTTTACCACCTCACCACGTTTCCTTTATGCTGTATTTTACCCCTAATGCATTCTTGCTACATTGTATGCATTTATATAAGACAGTATATTTTTAAGTCCAAGTCCAGTTTATTTATATAGCACATTTTAGCAGCAAGGCAGTTCAAAGCTCTTTATATCATGACAACATAAAAACATCATAAACACATCGAAACAGTCACTAGTTGTGAGACCAGTAACAAACATTTAATCGTATCAGGTGAATACATCAATAGACATCAAATGTGTTGGTTTTAAGTATATGTTGATGCTTTTTGAACATTTCTACATTTTGTTAGGGTACAAACACAATCTCCTATGCCTTTTCCTGGGATTCCATGTGAGACTAAAACAAAATAGTTTAAAGATGTGTGTTGGAAAGTCTTAAGGTTGCTTTATGCTTGACGCATCCGCTAGGTTCGCGCGGCTAAATTATGTCATTTTGGCTTCCACGACCCTCCGTGTGGCTGAAGGATTTCCACTCCACGCACCTAGGAAAATTTCTAACTACGCGGACAGTCCTGCTCAGAAAACTTGGCGGACAAGCAACTGCTCCTTCTGGCCGAAGGTTCGTAAATATAGAGATCATTATGATTCACCCCGAAAAGATCACCATGATCAATTAATTACCAATTCCTGGAAAGACATCGCCGTTACTCTCGGAAGAAGGTAAGAGGCTTAAATGTTGGAAACACTGTGTTTTCTACTTCTACGTGTAGTGGGGTGTAGTATGCTTGGCGCTATTGCGGCGTATCAATTTAAAATTTTTATCCAAACGCCGCGGCCAGCTAAGACAAGGGATATAGGCTACTGATGACACGTCACGCTGAACCATTACACACGTTGATGTCGTTTTATTTCTCCATCTCACGATCTTAACACAAAACTTTTACTTACATTATGAGCTGTGCATGGATACATCAAACTGTGCATTGATGACGGTCAACAGAAAGTTTCTCCCCAAGCTCACCCAGCCGCCAGAATCCAGGTCGCTGTTGAACTCCGGTGAGCACACAAACTAATACAGATGACACCACACCCACGGTGCCACCCACAGATACCGGTGACGTCACATGCGCGTGCCCATACACCCCCATAGAGAGGATATTATTTTCAGAAGAGCAGAAGACAAACATAAAACAACGTATGGCTCCTACATTTCCGGCCCCAAATTATTTCATGATAATAATTCACCACCACCATCACCTTGTAGGAGACACCAATGAAAATTCAAAGTGAACACACAAGTTCATCAAAGTCCAATTTATACTGTTAGGTCCAAGCAGTCTAATAAAGTCAGACCAGTCCATTCAAAAGCTCAAAGTTCATGTCCAAATAATCCACAGATCTTCACTGCTCTTCTGCTTCCTGCAGAAGACAGACTTTGGTTATTGGCCTGTCCAAACATCTTGTTTTAGTTTTAATCTGTACACTCCGAACTCATCCGTTTTTGTCTGGAACAGTATCCACAATTCTTCCTGTAATCCAAGTATTGCGTGGTGCCATATCGTCCACTAGCACCACTAGATCTCCAGGAACGAAGTTTCTCCGCGCAGTATTCCATTTCTGGCGCACCTGAAGCCCAGGAGGATACTCCTTCCCCCAACGCTTCCAGAACAGATCCGCCATATACTGCACTTGTTTCCACCGACGAGTGTACAGATCCTCCTTCTCAAACACTCCAGGTGGCAACAACAGCTGTGTCTTGAGGAGAAGTAGATGGTTAGGTGTTAATGCTTCCAGAACCGATTTCCAGGACTTGACCATGACTTGCAATAAACCTTCTGAGACCATTAATAAATGAGTCTGTGTCCAAAGATGACAATACTTCAAGGTGTATCGCTTGTATCACCAGGCAGATAAAAATGAGCCCATACCTCTTGACCACAGCTCTTCCATGCTTAACCTCAAATGGTCCAAAGCAGTCCAAACCAACTCTACTGAAAGGAGGAGTTGGTCAGGAGTAATTCTGTTATGAGGAAGATCAGCCATCTTTTGATGTCCAGGAGCAGCGGACAAACGACGGCAGATGACACACTTGGCCAGAATTCTTCTTATGGCAACACAGGCGGCAGGAATCAGATGAGGCAGCATGTAGTTTCGTCCACCATGTCCTGTTACTTCATGTACATGATGGAGAATCAAATTAGAGATGTACAGATCTTTTGCCAGGATAACTGGAAGCTTAGCTTCAACTAGCATAGAAGCTCTACTAAGACGCCCCCCGACCCTAATAAGACCACCATCCAGGAATGGATTTAGCTTGAAAAGGTGATTCGTCTTTCTCACAACATGTCCTTTCTCCAAGTTGGCCAGTTCCTCTGGAAATCTTGTTCTTTGACAAAAACGAATAATAGCTGATTCGGCCAAAACCATGTCTTCCATGGACAGAAAACACTTTGGCAATTGAGCTTTAACATTTTTCATCTGAACCTGTACTTCTTTCTCCAGCTGTTCAGCATTCAGGTCAGATTGAATAAGAGTTTCTCTCAGCAGCTTTTGATGTTGCACTAAAGACACCAGCATGGTCTTAAACTTGAGAAACCAACCAACAGCCCTTTTGAGACGAAGCCAGGAGGAAAAGTAATCAATGAGCTTCTCCATTGGACTGACCTACTCAACTTGAGCAGTATTTACCAACTCAGTCCGAACCTCTGGGTCTCCAACAAGAGAGCTTTCCAAGATCTCAGGGATTTCGGGCCACCTGATTTCAGGCTCACATAGAAATTCAGTACTGCAGAGCCACACACCAGTCTTCAGAAAGGACTGAACTTTAACACCTCTGGAGGCAAGATCTGCAGGGTTGTTAGATGTGTTCACGTACCTCCACTGAGAGATGTCAGATAGCTTAAGTATTTCAGACACTCTGTTTGCAACAAATATCTTTAATCTTGATGTTTCATTTTTGATGTATTTCAAAACAGAAGTGCTGTCTGTCCAAAAATCTGACTCCTGGGGGTCCATTTGCAATTCCTTTCTCCACAACAACTCCACCTACTGACTTTGAAATTCTCAAGGTGATGAAGGTCCTCCAGCCAGGACATCCATTCTCTGGCGACAGAGCAAGGCAAAGGGTTGTCCCATCCCAGACGCCTCCAAAAAGGCCTTGGAAGAATTTCTTGGCAGACAAAACAACAGGTGCCAGAAAACCAAGTGGGTCGTAGACCGAGCTGATCACAGACAATATTCCTCTTCTTGTGATTGGTCGGTTTTTGAGTATGATTTTAAAGCTGAATGAGTCAGACTGGACACACCACTGCACACCAAGGGCATGCTCCACAGGCAAGGCATCACTGTCCAGATCCAGATCTTTCACTTCTTTGGCTCGCTCCTCCTGAGGGATAGTAGCAAGGACTGTGTGTCAGTTACTGATCCATTTTGTGAGTTTAAACCCACCTTTAGCACACAAGATGGTGAGCTCTCCACACAAATTCTGCTAGACTCTAGAGGGCAACAGTGTGCTCCTAAACCAAGTGTACTACACCCCACTACACATATAAGTAGAAAACACAGCTGATTTCAACATTTTAAAGCCTCTTCCTTTCTCCCAACAGTCATGGCAATTTCTCTCCAAAAATTGTTGACAATTTGTTGAGCGTGGTGAACTTTATGGGCCAAATTATAAAGATGTCTATATTTCCAAACTTCCACCAGAAGAAGCGCTTGCTTGTCTGCCATGATTTTCCACACTGGTCTGTCCACGTGGTTAGGAATTTCCTAGGTGCATGGAGTGGAAACTTTTGGCTGCGTGGAGGCAGAGCCGGCCGGAGGCAAAAGCAAACTAAGTGGCCCCAAGCAGCCGCTTAGTTTGGGGGGCCCAAATATTCTTGCCATTCAATCTGAGTGTATTTAAGCAACAATTTGTATAGAGCTGGAAGAGTCATTCCCCAAAAGGCTTGCAGCTGTAATTGTTGTGAAAGATGGTTCTGATTCACAGGTACTGAATTGAAATGCACACTGCACTTTTTAGATTTGTAGTTTTTAAAAAAAAACAAACTATTAATTCGGTCTAATGTGAGAATATGTGAAGATGTGTAAATATTTTAGCAAACTCTGTATATTACACAAAGAGATAGATTACACTTACCGTATGGGGTTCTTAAGGTGCCTGCTGATCGCACTCGTCAAAACTCCTGAGTACAAAATAGTAGATGCAGTCCATGCCTCAGCTCCACCATATAAACAAAAACTTTGGGAATCCATGATTTGTTATATTTAAGATTTAAGCAGTGACATTCTCCAAGACACTGATAAAAATAAGGAATCAGTTGCAAGAGAATCAGTTTCTCAATGAAAACCCGTGTATTAAACAACAGGGTGTGACCAGATTTGTCAATAAGGAAGATGAAATAGCTTCTTATTTTCAGACTTGGTAGATTTGGACACTAAAGGAAAAGACTTCCCCAGATTTCGTTTCCCTAACCCCAAGGCTTAAATACCAAGGCTTTAAAAAAGGACAGGTCAAACACAATACTGCAGGATGTCTGTTGATGTGTTCAGCAAAGTGCAAGCCCCTTCCACCTTTAACAAACCAGGCTTAAGAAACCTCCTCTGACTGTTCTGTGTGAAATATTTGAAGTGGAATAGGGTGCTGAAGTTGAAGTAATGCTGTGCTTGAAATACCTCTCGGTCTTTGAGCCTCTCACCCTCATGGAAACTATCATCCTCCTAATAATACCACTTGTGGATCAGCTGAACAGTTCTGGGATATAACGTTTTTACTACAGTATCTTAGTGGCCGATGATGTGTTGATTTAAACATCAGAAGAGAAGAAAAAAACAAAGAATGAGATGACCAGACAGATGTGCTGCTGTTCAGTTTTCTTCACCTGTTTTTTCTCCATTTTATGTTGCTCGTTCTGCCAAATTCTGCCACTTTATACAAGCAGGTAATCCCAGTAAAATGTTGACATGTGAGTGCACATTAATATCAAATAGGTAAAGCAGTAAAATTACTGGTGAGTAAACATAACAATAAGCAAATCAAAATAATGATGAAGATGTAAATAAGGTGTGTTCAAACATGTTGATGCTGTGTGACAATCAATAAATTTAATGTTTTATCATCAAGTCACATGTCTTAATCCAGTCTAATTTTCTCGTTTTCTTCCTTGTACCATCAACCAATCACAGCTCATAGAAGACAGCATCAGACCTAAGCGGGGTCAACCACACCTCCTCACTAAGATAAAAATGTCTGCTGTCTCCTTCCTCAGTCGCTCTAAACAGCATCTGAATCACTCTGAAGCTAGGACTCCTAGGTAGGAATTTTTAGGCAAAGATATGTGCTCTCTGAGAGACGATGAGAATCTTTGTGAATATGCGCACAGATCTGCTTCAATACTGATAGGAGAGGGAGAAAGAAGGCGTGAGGAGCAGCTGGAGTGAATCAGGAGATAATAAGGGCACAGGTGGAAGTGATGAAGACCGAACAGAAAAATTAATTTCAACATAATACAAAGACCCTAATAAATATACAGACTCAATAATAAATTAACCCACTAATGACCGAGCTGAAGACAGAGGCTGGAAAACAAGGATCTAAAATAAACAATAAACTACTTAATTCATAATGAACATAATACGTCAGTATTGCCAGTCCAAAGCAGGAGGAAAGTTATTTATTATCTAGCTTATTTTAATTAATCATGTGATTAAAATTTTGCATGCGATTAATTGATTTATTGTTTCTTGCTACAGGCCTATTCAAAATTAAGTCCTTCACATCAGAATGTTCTTGAGAATTCCCGAAGTCAGACCCAAGCTTTCAGCCAGGCATTGTATGCTGATGCTGCGCTCAAACCATTTGTATTTTGCCTGTTCCCCATTTCATCTTCTTTCCATTGTTTCCCTAAAATAGGACAAAACATTTCGATCGCAGTTGCTTCTTAAACATTTCTAACACAATGAGAAACCTTTATTCACTAACGTTATCAGTGCATGTTTACTTTCTTTCTTCTGTATAAGAGTCTCAGAAATGAACACAGGGACTGAAGCTTAAGGGATATTTTCATCTCTGAGGTCCATAATAATAACTTAAAAATACTTTAACATGAAGTCACGGGAGGACAGCGACTGGATAGTGATTTGAGAGACAGATGGGAAGCATCATGCCGTTTTAATAATGTGTAATCTCGTAGCACAAAGTCACTGAATAAACATGTCAAGTATCAGCAAGTGTTCAAAGCAAAAACTTTGAAAGACTTTTTAAAAGCCTTGATAACTGCTGCCCAAGGCCGCGTCAGGGTTCCCTCACAAGAAGACTAACATCAGAGCATGCCAAATAAAGTAATATGCTTTCCATGGAGCCTTCCAGTCTCTGTGTAAATGAGTTGACAGTAGCTGGTAGGGATTCAGGGTCTTATCCTCCACCCCACCCTCTTCTCCATCTCCAACTCCACCGACTTAAAGGGACAATGAATTATTCAAATTAGCATGCCTGAAAAATTTTGATAGGCTATTTTTAGCCCCGGCGTGTGGTTGCTTGACAAAAGCTGTAGGCTTAGAAGGGTTCCCCGGGTGTGTTGGCTGTCATGTCACAGTGAGTAATGTAATGAGGATGGTGAGGAGGAATCGTGTGTGAGAGGGGGAGATGGTGACAAAGAGAACAAGGGGAAAAACAGCACATGGCGCCGTCATGGGAAAATGTTTCAGAGCTTTTACTTAGTCAGTATTGAGGACTCAGCTTCCATGTAACCTGCTCACTTCCATTCTTTGTTTGTTGCTTTCGGTCCCTTAATTAGCACACGTAGCAATTCAATGAAACTCTTCTTTCTTTAATGAATGAGTGACAGCAAATCCTCCTCTTGTTTTGTCATCTGTCAGCGCTCATACAACAGTGATAACAAATGCAGCAAGTGTAACCGAGAGAATCCAGAGAAAGGAAGGCATGGAGCACGAGGAAGGGGGAAACCCTTTATCCATGCCAAAAAAAAAGGGATTGTTCATTTCTCTCTCACCACTTTCCATTTTTCCTCATTCCTCTCTGTTTTTACACTTGTGATTCAACATTTTGAAGGCGCCGTTACCATGGCGTCAGATGACAGAGGGGAGAACAAAAAGTGTCTGACAAAAACAGCCTTTTGTTTGGGGACATAGTTGTGATGTGGGACAATTCATTTCAAGTCTTTATTCCTCTCTGTCTGTGGAACTCATCACTGTCCTCCCAGACAGCTGATTTTTTTTTTTCTTGCTTTATTTAACAAAAGAAATATCCAGCCTTGTCTCTGGAGAATGAGGCTGAGATTAAAATCAATTACTCGGGAGTTTAATTATGTATGCACTACAATGGTTTTTGTAATCGAAACATTCAACTAACTGCACTGAATGATGTTGATTTAACCACAGTTTAATTTTAGAATGGGGAGCTCCATATGACAGGATTTATAATGTAGACATCACATTGGATTATCAGCAGCCGCCGTTCTCCTCCTGCAGGCTTCCTCAGCACCACACAGCATGTCAAAGCAGATATTCTGCCTCTACATACGCTGTAGCTAATGGGTTAGAGTCCAGACAGCATAGTCATCAGAAGGTTCTTTTGAAACCCAGTGGATCAGTCAGAATGTTTATCTTCTCAAATGTGCTTCCTTTTTTGATCAAAAATAAAAGTCAAACCGCAAATTCAGGGTGAGCAGTTTGGTTTTGACCTGGCTACACTGCAAAAACAGAACTAAAAATAAGTAAAATTTTCTTGAAATTAGTGTATTTGTCCTTGATTTGAGCAGGTAAATAAGATTATCTGCCAATTGAAAGAGTAATTTTACCCCCAAAATAAGATAATTAGACATAATGCACTTGAAATAAGTTGATGGAGACCAGTTTTTCCTATTTTAAGTGCAAAAATCTTATTCCATTGGCGAGTTATCTTATTTACCTGCTCAAATAAAGGACAAATACACTAATTTCAAGAAGATTTTGACTCGTTTTAGTTCTGTTTTTGCAGTGTAGATTAGGCTTCTCTCTCACAGAATTACTAACGTGGGTTCTTAACATTCGTATGTCTAGTCCTCTTGTATTTTTGTGAATCTAGAGAAGGCTTAAAGATGTATCCCTTGCAGTACAATCGAAGTATATATAGGATACCTGGATTACTTTACGGGGCTATCTGTATACTCAAAGAAGGAGCTATATCCACACTATAATGATAAGTTGATTTTATCACTAGAGCAGGTTAGACCTGCTTCCTCTGCTGTTTGTGGTATTGATGGTGTGGATCTCAATGTCTAGTTTAAGAGTGGACTGGTGGGTTTGAAGTTAAGAAACATCAGGGTCTTGTCCTTGTTATTTGTGGGTGAATTTGTTCTATTCCCGAAAGCTATTGTTTTCAGCACTCTATTTGCAGAAGATTCTGAAGCGGCCATTGTTGGGGGTCACTTTCTCGAGTTCAGGCGTTTGGTATATTTTTCATAAATCATGATAGGATACAGTAAAAGATGTCCAGCTGGATTGGGGCCTCATTTGCATTCTCTCAAGGAAGAAAAAAAGAACTAACCCAAAAACAAAGCTTTAAATTTACCATTCTGTCTTTGTTCTGACCTTCACCAATGTTCATGAGACATGGCTCATGAATGCAAGATTGAGATCCTGGATACAAGCAGCTGAAATGAGCTTCCTCCGTAAGAGTGGCCAGACACTGTCTTATGGTATGTTCATGCAAATAGAGTGAAGCGAAACTGCAAATAGGTGTGATGGACGCACGTCTAGAGCGAAGCGAAATTTCACTCAAGTTCAAACTTTGAGTCAATTTGCAACAAGTTAAGGGTCCTCCTCATCCATTTATTTAACCACATAAAACAGTTTTATATGTTACATATTTAGCCAGTACAATTAGGCTATACTTCTAGTGAGTAAGGATGGATTTACTGACTGAAGACGCTGGTAATTGATGTCCTGGAGGGTGATCTGTTCCCCAACCCGGGGCAGTAGGTCCTCATACTGAGTCCTGGACAGGTGGAAGTCCCAGCACAAGTGACCGTCATCCAGAGTCAGCTCCAGGTGTTGGTACTCGCCGAACCCGGTGTGACTCTGTCGCAAATTGTTTGCGAGAGAGAGGGAAATGTGAAGCGACCAACAGCAACTGATTACCTGTAAAAATTTGCCTTGTTCACATTCGATGTGAAAGTACCTTTAGAGATGGGATAATCTCACCAAAGAAATTTAGCAGAGCAGCTCCCCCTTCACATCAGAAAGTCAGTTGAGGCGGTATGTATGGGCATCTGATTAGGGTGTCTACTTGAATGCCTTCCACTTTCTAAGCATCGGTGGAGATCCAAAGGAAGACGCAAAACTTTTAGTAAGAACAATATATACTTCCTGGCCTGGAAATGTGTTGGGATCCTGCCAGAAGGGTTGAAGTTAATGTTAAAAAAAAAAAGTTAACATGCCATATATTTATAGCCCCTAACAGCCATGGAAGGTAGTCACAGCCCTGCCACAGCCAACTTATTGTGAGGGTTGTTGAGCTTTTGGCCTGTAAGGCAAAACACACCAGGACCATGTGGTATGCCACATGCAACAGTTCTAGCAATAAATGGATTGAGGTGAAGCGTGCTGAGTCAGAACAGGTCACTGGAACTGCTGAGAGTTTTTCCCTCAATATAGTCTGAAAGACCAGCGGCTGCTCAGAGAGGGGCTTGCCCTTCCAATCTTTTGATGGAGCTGAAGCCTGGGCCTTTGGAAACAGAACTTTTACACAACTTTTTAAGCTTATTTATGACTCAAGATTACACATGTTGTGTGAAATTACTGAGTGTGATTTTTGCTCACATTTACTCCATTCCCAAAATGAAATGCAAAGAAATCACGGTTGTTGCATGCTTTGCTATACTCAATTGTTGTAGTCAAACCTCGTAACAGAAAGTTTATCTTGTTTAAAAGATAAAACATGACATTATTGTGGTGAAGTACATTGAGCCAGTCTGTTTTGACAGAAACATAGATTAAAAGATGCTTATTGTGACAAGGATTATTAAAATGAGGTTTGTAACTCCAGCCATTTATACCTTTGTTTTTGTGTCTTTTGCTTTTCTTTGGCAGTCAAAACCTTGAGTTTCAATTTCAGGTTGCCAAAACTCATAAACTAACAAAAGTTAATTGGGTTCCTCTGGCAGCATGAAGGTGAGGAGGAACAAAGAGAGATTGGGAAGATCCCTCTGTCATCATGTAGATGATTAGTGTTGCACCCTGGCACGCTGTCAGTATCCTGGGTTGTACTCATGTGAAGAAGAGAAGGCAAGCACTTTGAAGAGAGTCAGCATTACTGAGTGACAGACAAAGATCAGAGGACAGAGGCATGTTTCTTCCTGGGGAGTCCAAACTTCAAGCTAGAGTTCAGATCAATGTAAGAGATACAGAAACAGGGAGAGAGGGAGGTTCTTCATTGGAGGAATCCATATCTTTTATCTGCTTAAACATACTGACATACCTTTATTTGATGGAGCTCATTTGGCAAAGGTATTAAGCCCCTGCAGTGTATTACCCAGAAATGGACAAACTTGGTGTGCGACTTGAACAATAGGCATCCTGAAGCTCAACTGGAGGCAGTGGTAACCTGAACATTTATAGAACAACCTACCTATTTTGTTAAATGTGGGCCCATTTTCCTGTAATCTAATCTATCATTATTAGATACATGTACAGATGATGATACAAGGGACTTTTTAACCATGCAACAGGTAAACTGCTTGACTTTGCAAAAGGGGTTTAAATAATAAACTGATTCTCATTGGATACCACGTAGATCCCTCTGCAATCTGCAGCTGGAAAGCACAAAAGAGCCTTAAAAGCATAATTTTCTAATTAGTTTTTTACTTCCATGTTCTCTTTTATGCTAGCATTGATTTATGTCATGTTTTGTTATGGCAATCTTTGAAATAAAATAATAAAATCTGGTAGACTAAGATTATTCTTCCTTTGTATTTAATATGACTCTTAGCTAATTCTGCTAAAAAAAATTCAAGACAATGGTGGATAATTCACAGCATTTACAGAAAAAAGTGGTTTTGGGCTTTATAAACATATAGGTCATATTTTGTATTGATCAGTGTTTCGGCTGCTCTCTGTGCTGCAATAACTTTATTTATTGCAGTTTATTATTGTGTAAAAAGCCATTTACACAATAATAAACTGCGAGAGAAAAAAACAGATTACAAGAAAAGACATTTGTGAGATTAACACACTAATATGCACAGACTGTCATACAGTTTTGTGGGTCCAGTTTTCCTCAGCAACCTTCTGCTAAGATCTTTCTAGAATATCTCAGCATCTTCAAGGTCCGTTTTGCTGCCTGATGTCACAGCAGAGGATCAAGCTAGCGCTATGGTGGCTTGTTTTCTCAGGCTATAAACAGAGCACAACCTGCCATTTGCTGTGTCAAACAGATGGTGGCAGTCCCAAGGTGCTAAGGGCGGCGGACACTCTGATTGGTCAAAGTGTGGGCAGAGAGAGGCATGGCGTTTGGATATTTTGTGTGTTTGTTTGTGCTGGGTGGCTGGGGGGGATTCTTTCAGTGGATGGTTGCCAGAGTGGGCCCGTCTAATGTGTTTCCACCATACGGCATGCAATGTGAACTGTGAGAGTAGGATCGTTCTTTAGACTCTTAAGAGCTGAAACTGCCAAGGTTTTGCACCAGAAAGCATTAAATACTTCCTTGATTAAAAAAAAATCAAGGAAGTATCACAAATGATTAGGTCAATTTGGGACTTTCAGTTGTTTTATCTGCCACCGTTTGTATAATGTTACAAATACATTCATTAAGGAAGATTGCATGAAAAGAGCTTGAGGAGAACAACTCGGGATGAGCTGCCGAGATCTACTGCTCAGGTGGAAATTACTATTGATGAGACAAAAGCTATATGCGCACTTTACAAATAATGTGCTCGTGTATGGAATAATATCAGGAGGAAAGCTATTTTTAAGTTTGCTACATTAGCCATGCAGGGGACAGAGAAAACATGTGGGAGATGAGACAGAAATGTAACCTTTAGTTCAACCCAAACTCTATCTATGAGGGAAAACTCAACTCCATCCCCACAGCCAAGCATGATGCTGGCAGCATCATATTGGGGCAGAGGTTTACCTTTTGGCCCTAAACAGCCATAACTCTAGGAAACGGTTTACATATAAGCAGATTTATCTTTTTGAATGACCCAGTCCAGAGACAAATCCAACTAAGAATGTTTACCCATCTAAGCTGACTGAGTGAAAACACTGATCCTCTCTTATCTGGAACTATGCAGTAATTACTGGCCACATTTGATGTGCCACTGACTTTAGACAGGTGTGTAACATTCAAATAGCTGTTCAGCTGCCCCTGGGACTTCTATGGCTCTCTGTCTCCTGACTTAGCTTATCATTTAGTGAAGTTGCTCTGCCTAGCAGTGCCAACCAGTGCTCCACTGACTCTGACTGTGCCAAAAAAAAAGAGGCAAATGTAGTCACCCAGAGAACTGAAGGAGTTTGATGTGGCATTTTCCTCATGCCTCAGCCAAAGGCCGAAGTCTGAGAGCGTCCCGGCATCTGTCAAAGATGTCTGAGGAAAATGAAGTGATTACAATGAGTGCCTCTGTACTTAAAGACCGTGACAGTGATCACATTCCATCAGTGTTTGAGGTGTTGATGGAACTCCTGACAAAAGTCTGCAAGTCTGAATGGAAACAAAAATACATGGAGCTTGTAATCAGACAAGCAAAATTCTTCATTTCTATGTGTACTTTCTGGGTTGGGTTACATTTAGCAGTTTTGAAATCTATGGTATGTGGTATATATAACCTTTACCTCCAACCGCAGGAATGTGATTAAAAGAGTCTTTTGTTGTAGCATCCTTTTGTCCCTTGGTTCTTCGCAGAGCTATTTAATCAGGGAAAATTAAATCATTTCAAGACTAAAGGTATTTGATCACCTAGGTGGGTTTTCATAGCTTGCACAGATGAGGAGAAGAAAGCAGAAAAAAAGCTCCGTTGAAGACAGCAGAAACAAACATTTTCATTCACACTAAACAAAATGACATATAATGCCTGACTTGTTGCCCTTGGAAACCAAAATGTCATCCCTGTCTAGTTTACACTGTTGATTATGCTTAAAAATGCCAGTGTAAACCCCAGGATTCCTAAAGAGGAAATGTTTTAATGTAATTTCCAGGGGGATAGGGGTGAGTTTTCTATTATGTTTAGTTTAGTAATGGGGGCACTGAAAGAAAGACAGATGTTAAGATACTGTCGATGATCACAAAATACACGACTATGAGAACAACCAAGGCTCCGTTGCTTTGCACTATGCATGAATCAGTTGCAGTAAAAGCTGCCATTGGAAAACCTCTTAAATTTTCCATTGTACCAGTCTAATTCCTGAAAGACCTTTCAGTCAGATTCCAGGAAGTATTCTGAGCCGTCTGTGTCAGGTTGGAGCAAGACTCAAGCACCACCCCTAGGGTGACTAGATGTTCCAATTTGCCCACAACTGTTCTACATTTTTCCCTGTTGTCTTGCTGTCCCACAAACTGAAACAATGTCCCATGTTTGACTGGGTCAGATTTAGAAAAGTTAGAAAATTACTCCACATGTGCTTTTCTGAAAGAACGCAGAGCTGCAGTCATAGAGCTGCGTCAGCTGTCAATCAACATGTAGCAGCGTCCCACCTCACATGCAGCTGTGCAACAGGACACAGCTGCTATTAAACTTAGAACAGTTTAATTCAACGTCCAATTTTCTGATAAACTTAAAACAATTTTATTAAACTTTTCCACACAGATGTTACGTCGAGCCGTATCTGATGGGGAAACGCGGCTCGACGCAACACAGGGTCATTGGGGGGGGGGGGGGGGGGGGGGCTGGTGTCTATCTCCAGTGATGGAGAAGCGGGGCATGGGGCACATCCTGGAACCTCAATCACAGGGCTACAAAAATTTTGCCAGTCACAGGCCTAAAATTCAACAGTTTTGTTCAACTTCAAAAAAGTTAAATAATGCCTGTTCTATACTCATGAGCAGTGATAATTCACTGTTGTGGAATAACAGGCAAAGTAGAGATTGATTAATGTAATGTGCGATATGTGTTTAATTAAAATGTATGATGTCATCATAGTGTTGGTAATGTGACTTATTTCTTTCCACTGAGGCCTTCCTCTTCTTCTCACCAACATGAACATGGTTCTCTTCTTGCGACTCTCAGTCATGTTCAAAGAATACGGTGTGAGCACCGGAACTACAATGAACGACTAACTGCTAACCTAGCCACATACATAAACACTAGAAGTGCGCATGCAACAAGCGGAAACGAGGAAGGAACAAGCACAGACACTGGCGTTACGTGAGCGCATCACAATTATCGACATGTGGAACAACTGATAGAGAGTAAGAGCAGGAACAAAATGATGGCAAATCCCTGCTCTTTGAGTTCTTACAGGCCTGCAGCTCCCACTGACAAGGATTTTTTTTAACCTGCCTTTTCTGAATTCTTAATGTATTGACTACTTTCAAGACGGAAGGATAATTTTACTCAGTATAACAAAAGTGTTTCCAAACACTAATTATAGATTTAAGGTACAGCCGTTTTAGGATTACAAGCCAAAAGCAGCGTCTCTGTTAAGCAACTAAATAAAGACAGGCTACCTGAGCCGATAGTGAGACTAATTATCAAGCTAATGTTAGGTTGTGTTATGGCACGTGTTATTAAATAAAGAGAAAAGTGGCAAAATATATGATGTTCTACACAATAGCTATAAAATCTAATACCTAATTTAGATATTGCTTATTTTATATTTCTCTTTAAGTCTAAGTATCAAAGCCAAAAGAGCTGTTAGAGATATTATTATAACTGCAATAATATGTTGCATTATTATTTTAGCATCAGGGAGAGTAATTGTTGCTTTTCTGCTTTAAATAAGCGCAGTTTATAGATTTTTGCATTGTATTTTTGTGTAAATCCCAAAATACTGTGGCCTTTTTGTTTGAGTTTGGGAGAAAACTCAAGATTTAGGGAGTGCATGACGAGTAGTTGTCCCTTTGACAGATTCTCCAACCTGAGCTGTGGATGTTAGCTTCTGCTTTTTACTAACCATGACATCCTGACTGTTTTTCTGGTAATTCCCCGTTACCTCTCAGCTTAGGTGAATAGCTGTGTCTCTGTGGGTTTGCAGTGGATATTAAACAGAGGTCTGTAAAATCTTACATACTTGGAATTTTGTTTCATAACCTAACCCTGTCCTAAATGCCTGCACAACTTTCTCATTGAGCTGTTTGCTGTGACTGTGGTCTTCTTCTAAATCAAATTTTAATGTGAAAGTTTTCATCAAATACATTACAAAAAGGAGTTTACTCTCTCACATCACCCTCAGCCACATGCTCTTTATTTCTCTTATTCTCATCCTCCTTTCAATGTAATATGTCATCCTAAAGTAGCATTAGTTGCAGAAATTCCCTCTGAGGGTTATTATATATCAATGTATCAATTTATCTTTGAGGCTTGTGTTTATTATCATTTTTGCATTTCTGATGGCAGGCGTGAAGGTCACCAGTCCTGGCTGTGAAACAGTCCTATAAGCTGTTAAAGCCTGCGGTGATTGACAAACATCCCCAAGCCCTAAATGTGATCAAAAAAAAAAAAAAAAGATGGGTTGAAAATGGGGATTGTCATTGGGCTAAATTAGATCTGCAGTCAGAAATGCTGGGCAACAGCTGCCCAGCTCTGCCTTCAAAAGGGCAATTTGTTGAAGTGCAGGACTTATTTAGCATGCTGTGCATGTGCTGGAAATCAGAATGTGGAGAAGCACCCATCTCCTGCAATCACATAGTGGGTTAGAGCTTGTACATTTTTAATATCTTTCATAAAATAAAAAAGTCTAATTGTTGATATGACTGAATTCAGCTACAGACTGTTACAGGCTGGCGTGCACACAGAGATATCCTTCAGAAGCAAGCACTACAAAATTACAGCCCAGCACAATATGGCAGTTATCATTAGTCGGTGGAGCATCCTGAGTGCAGAAACAGCGCATGGTTCAGCGTCAGCCAGTGGCAGAATAAGAAAAAACAAAATAATACTGACCCATCTCCTGCAAGTGGATTAGATCAACTTTGTATTGTAGCTGGATAAATATCAGAACCTTGGCTTGTCAACATAAAGGGTTAGAAGAAATAGAATTTTTTTCAACCTAAGCTGTCCTGTTACAGATTCATAGTTGGATTTAGTCCGGGACTTTGACTGGACCATTTCCAACACATTAATCAGCTTTGATCCAAAAGATTTCATTGTATCTCTTGGATAAATAAATGCAGATCAGCAGCCGAAAGCGCACTTAGGATGCTGGGCCATACGTTGGGAGACAGGCAGCACCAATCAAAGTGCAACTCAGCAACTATTTGTTGAGTACCAATAAAGCCATTTGCATGTCAAAACGTAAGATGCTCAAAAATGTTTGCTGGACTGACGGGAGCTAGAATCAGTGTCCAAACTGAGAGTGTAACTAACCCTGATATAACAGCATAACCCCGCCCCAAGACAAAAGTTGAAAAATTCGACCAAAGTGGGGGGTGCTGAGAGACACAGAGAGGCATGGCCAAGTGTGGGGATGTGTGGAGGGAGTTAAGCTGGGATGGGGTTGGTTTAGGGTTTAGTTTAGGTATCTTAGAGTATTTATTGACTCAAACCTGACTTTCAAGAGTTAAGTTCAAAAAGTGGTCAACAAAATTTAATTTGCCGATATTGTGTAATGATTCAGCCCTACATTGAATATTATATTAGCTGTCAGCCGCTTGAATGTAACCAGACTGCAAGCCAGAATGATAATCTGTAGCACTCTCTGTTTGGTACATTATCAGTATGGGACTGCTACCATTGAATCCATCCAGGGAAAGGAGGGACATTCAGCTTAATGTCTGATATGACGAAGCAACACTGTAATGAAGGGCTTCATTACCTTTTCAGGACACTTAAAATTAGTGATGTTACGTGATGTGCCGAGGCTTCGAGGCGTGTGTCGAGTAATGGAGGGGGCGTTTCCATAAAGCGCGTATTGAGGCTTGCTTCAATTAGGGGAGGAGCCGAAAACGATGACGTCCGAAGCCTCGCTGCCCGGCTGTACCACGTGTCTGCTTCGGGAAGTGGCTCAGATTTTGCCAGATGACCGGTTCATTCAGAACCAGTCATGGCTGCATGCTGGATCATAAAACAGTTCTGCTAACCAGATGCAGTTTCAAACGCCACTTGGTCTGTTTATACGTTTCGTTTTATTTATTCTGCATTTTTTAACTACGTGCACCGTATTGCTGTGCCTCAGCGCTTGCTCCTCTCCCCCTCCTTTCCCTCGGAGCAGGTGCTTTTATCACCGTTCACCATTCAAAACGTGAATCATTACGTTTAATGTCCTCACATCGGTAGCAATGTGTGCCAGTTAAAGTCAATAGGAGAGTTACTAGCTGTGTTTCATGCTCTTTTGTTTTTAACAACATAGAATCAGTGGCGCTTCGGTGGGCGTGCTGCCTCGCGCTTTAATTCAGGTGCGCACTTTTAAGGGTCATTTTAAAGAACTTGTAACATCAGGGGCTTCATCTCAGACCTGTCAGTACCCCTGTTCCCTTTATAGGAGTCCTTTACAGTATTTAGTTATGCATTTTCCCCGCAGCGCACCAACGGGGGTAAAATCCGCCCACCGCACCGCCGCACTGACGAGAGCAATAGAAATTTGTCTGGTCAGCGCGGCGACTGACTGAGAAACCTGTCGCTGTGAAAGGTGATGAGAATGTTATAAACTGTAACAGTCTAGAAGTGCATTGAGCTGAAAAGAGGGAGACATCAGCAGCTGAATCGTGCGTAAAGACGCAGCGTGAACCTCTGCGTGCTTCAGTGTTGCTGCTGAGGGGAAATTGTTGACCATAATTCCCCCCCCCCCAAAAAAAAAATTTGCATAATCTCACTCTTAACTTTGGATCAAAGTTGAGAGGTCTGATTATTACACACCATGCCATATCACATGACACTACTATTTTGGGAATAATTACACACAGAGAATACTTTCAAACAATATTTTATTATACACATATGTGTATACATAATTTATGTATACACATATGTGTATACATAAATTGTGTATACATACACCTTTTGTGAAGTCATTCCCAAGAGCCATAATAGACAAAAAAAATCAATGCATCACACGTGTTAAGATACAGCTGGCTGTGATTATACACCTCACCAGTAGGTGGTTTTGTGTGCACATGAAGCTCCAAGAAATGAACCCTTTCTAGAACCAGTTGGCTCAAGTGGTTCAATGCCTCATGAGGCTTCATCTCACCATCACTACTTAAAATGCTGTTTAAAACACTGAAAGACTGGCACTGAAAGTGATTAAAGTATTTTATTTTTAACCGTGATAGTTTTGGCTGTTCTTCTCAGCTGGCACTGATGACCTGTCAACAAACCAAACCAATCGCTAATATTGATTACTGTTTAAAATTGTGACTGTGTGAATGACTTACCTCCTGTCTCTTCCTCTGCAGGGTGTTCAGGCTAAAAGATTCTCCGGGAGCCTGAACACCTTTTAAAGGTTCGGAAGAGTCCATCATGGATTGAGGGGGAGAAGTAAACTGTATTTTGGTTGTTGTAGTATGTTAGGAATTTAGATATAAATGTTCAGATAATTTTAGACTGTTTGTTAAATAAAGTGTAATGTTTTTAGCTACATTATTTGTTAGTGTTTGTATGTTAGAGTGTGAGTGTGTTTCCCCTGTTTGTTGGTAGACCTGGTTAATGGGAGGGATTAGTGATCTATAAAAGGCTGCTTGTAAGAAGCTAGAGTGATTGTGGCTGCTCCTGTGACCTGTTTGCCAATGTTGGAGAACAAACACCAAGTGACTGCACCTTTTCTCTGCCTCAAGTCTCCTGCTTAAACCAGCCTCTAAGGGCCATTCTAACAAACACCTAGAGCCTGTCTTCCAAAGGTTGCTTTTAGCCAGTCATGGTATGACATGAAAATGTAAGCAGGAGGCGCCAGAAGAAACCACAACAAGTTATGCTGGTTAAGGCACTTGTTGTTGTTCTTCTTCTTTCAAAGAAGAAACCGTGGATTCTGACAAAACAGATGTGATAGCAGCAGCTACGCCTGCATCCTCCTGCGTTCCATGTTTATGTTGGTTCAGTTGCAGCTCTTGATTTCATCACAGTTGGTAAATCCTGCCTTAAACTATAATATGATTTATATATGAAAAAAGCGTTATTAGATTTTATTCTGGGACTATTTCATATTCAATGAACACAAAAACGGGAAGGTAGAAAAAAAGAAGAGGAAAAGATGAGACAACAGGCTAAAAGTGAGAAAAGGTGATAAAATAGAGGAAAGGAAAAGGAGATAGCAAGATAACATCCTCAAAGCCTGCTTCTACACCTGCAAAGAGAGATATAAAAAGGATAGCGAAACAAACCTACAGTACAAACAACCAATTCCTTCATACCATGAATGAAAAATGCACAATATATTTATTATGGGATGTATAAAGTGACAGCTAAAGTTATTGGTAGGGGTTTTCTGTATACAAGTGTATCTGTATGCCCCTGAATCAAGTACCTGTAGGTATTTGCGAGAGTGCACTTGTGTATGTAAGGTTTATCCATAAGAAAATGCTCAATAGTGGTTGTGAGGAGCCAAATATCCACCCCATAGTGCCGAGGGAAACCAGAACCCCAGACACCCGAAAGACCCCCAGAGCAAAGGTGCCCATTAGAGATAACTGCCTCTCCCATCCCAGGGGAGAGCAGAAAGGAGCCCCAGGAAACCCCCAACAGCCACAGTACCGAGGTCCATGGGAGCTGCGGCGACAAGCCTGCGGGCTCCACCTACAGCAAGCTAGGCCAGAGCGGATCCTGCCATGGGCCCAAATACTTGAGGCTCATGGCACCCCACACCCCGTCAGGGCCCAGAAAGAGCCACAGGGCCCTGACCCCTTGAAGCACCCGCCAGGAGTGAGCCAGCACACAACAGAGCACCCAGCTGCAGACATCGAGGACCACCAATGCACCTTTAGGCCAAGGCGGCAGCCATCGGAGGGGAGCATGACGGATTGGGGGTGGGGGTGGGGGTTGGGGTATGGGTTCTGCACTTATTGGAGACCCGCGATTTTCCAGGTGAAGGGGTAGTCCAAACCCAACCTGTCATAAAGACAAACAGAAAACCGTGTACCCAGTTACAACCACATGTTCTGACACTAGTGCCCACACATGCATATACTCTTACCCACACACCAAAAAAAGGGAGGGGGGGACGCACTACACACACTCGCACTCACCACATACATCCTATACTCCAAGGTCCAGGCACCAGCACCCGAGAGGAGTATCCAGCCCCAAGACGCGGGAAGTGAACCCCATCAGGGTGGGGGGTAGGGGGATCACCACAACCCAACCTACCTGGTCCATACTCCAGTCCTAACACCCCACCCCAATCCCAGAGCAAACGACCCACGGGTCCATCCACTCGGAGATGGGACCAGCATGAACTGAACAGACCAGCCAATCAGGACCCCTTATCTTTTCATAGAAATGCAACCAGTTCAAGAAATCAATCTACTTATCAAAGACATACATGAAGAGTTACTGTTGTCATGACATACATTTCTGTACTATCAGTTGAATTGTGGGGGAAACTTGAAGGGCAAAGCAGCCTTCTGACCAGATGTTGTCTCAGATATAGCAAATGAGTACACATTATAGGGTAGTAAAGATACACGCATACAAGTAGAAGTTATATATACAAATAGAATGCATAAACACAGTTCAAGATAAAGGTGACCCAAATAGTGGCAAGGATATTTTGAGAGTGTGTGAGTCATATGATCCGAAAACCAAGAGGGAGAGTGTGAAACAACTTCGCCGGCACTCAGTAGGCAGTGCACAACTACGGGTGGGCTGTGGGAGGAAAGTGTAGAAGGAGCATTCTAGGCTGTGCGTGGAAATCTGCTATTGTGGCTCTTGGAGAAAATCTGTAAATGTTTGCAATGTCTGCTTCAACTTCTTTTAGGACAGTTGCATTTCTGTAACAGACAGGCAGGTTACTATGAAGGAAAGAATATTATGTGTTGCTTGTTGTAAAACTTTGATTACAATCCAGAACCTCTGAAAACTCCGTTTCACCTTTATAACTTTTGAAATAACTCAATGCTCTTCTTTTTTGGAGTACTTATGGTGTGGGGGTTTTAGTTTATTGCATAAAGTAATACATGCTTTCTTTACAGAACACTGGTTTATAAGTAATACTTTAATTATTCTGAATAACATCAAGTTAGTAGGCCACTGTAAATGCTGCCAGTTTTCCTTAATAAATTGCAAAACCTTCAAATATTTAGCTTCCAAACACAAATAACAATAGAGGAAACCTTTATTACTGCTTATTGCAAGCATATCAGTAATAAAGTAGTTATTACTCCATACCCACATCTTATTTATTTTCTTTTATTGTTTTTTTTTTTGCATTGGTTTGGCTTATAAACACTTCCTTTTTGTCTTATATACCAGCAGTAATAAATGCATTTTGACATCAACATTTCCATTTTAGTTTTGCACACAGGTGATACACATATAGCATCTAGCATAAAATCAAGTATGAATGCATGTTTTGGTGTGCAGCATATTACTCATCATTTTTATATTAAGTGAAAGTAGGCTAAAACATAGGAGAATGATTGATATTAATGCATTTCTTCCCTTTGCTTTTTCTCTTTTAGTTTATTGCCTTTGCATCTTTGTTCTTCATCCTGGTTTCCATCACCACCTTCTGCCTGGAGACCCATGAGGCTTTCAACAAAATCATCAACAAGACTGATGTGCGGAACAGCAGCGAGCCTGACCCGGTTCCACAGTACGAGATTGAAACTGATCCTGCGCTCACGTATGTGGAGGGCGTTTGCGTGTTCTGGTTCACCATCGAGTTTCTCGTGCGGGTGACTTTCTGTCCAGTCAAGTTGGAGTTTGTTAAGAGTGTTCTCAACATCATCGACTTTGTGGCAATTCTGCCCTTTTACCTGGAGGTGGGGCTGAGTGGCCTTTCTTCAAAGGCCGCCAAGGACGTGTTGGGTTTTCTCAGGGTGGTGCGTTTTGTTCGGATTCTACGTATCTTCAAGCTAACACGTCATTTTGTAGGCCTTAGGGTTCTGGGCCATACATTACGGGCCAGCACCAACGAATTTCTGCTGCTAATCATTTTCCTGGCATTGGGAGTTTTGATCTTTGCCACCATGATATATTACGCCGAAAGAATTGGTGCCAAGCCCAATGACCCCACAGCCACGGACCACACCAAGTTCAAGAACATCCCCATTGGCTTCTGGTGGGCCGTGGTGACCATGACTACTTTAGGCTATGGGGACATGTATCCAGAGACCTGGTCAGGCATGGTGGTGGGAGCGTTGTGTGCTTTAGCTGGCGTACTGACGATAGCCATGCCTGTCCCTGTTATCGTCAATAACTTTGGAATGTACTACTCTTTGGCCATGGCTAAGCAGAAGCTACCCAAGAAGAGGAAGAAACACATCCCTCAGGCAGTGCAGGGAAGTTCGCCGACATACTGTAAAGGTGACCTCAACACAACTTGCAACAGCACTCAAGGTGACTTGTGCCATGTCAAAGGGGGTAGATTACTAGAACGCAACCGTTCAGGTAAGACTGTAATGGCAGGCAAAACTGATCAAAATTACTGCATTTATATAGCTTTTCTGTTTTTCTTAACCACTCAAACTGGCTAAAACACACATCGATGTCTACAAACACTAACTTGCAGATCAAAGTTACTACATAATTTGATACCAAGGGGATCTTATTTAGGCAAGTGAAGATAGAACTAACAATTTAAAACTGTGAATCAACTTTTCCTGATGAGCCAAATTTATGCCTGAGCCTTTTTAACAATTTCCCTCTGGGATTATTAAAGTATGTCTGATTCTGATTCTGATCTCAGTTAGAAAGCTGTCAACACTTCACATGTTACTTTCTGTGTCCTACACCACAATTAACTTTTCCACATCTTGTCCAGATTCAACCATAAGGTTCCATATATTTCAATGTGATTTTATATGACAGGTAATATGAAGTAGTATTGAATTGGGAAGTGGAGAGGAAATGCTGAATGGGTTTCAATTGTGTTTACAGATACAAAGTATGGTATGCATCTGTATTTAACCCACCTGATTAAATGCTATGTTGAGCCAAATTAGCTTTAAATGTTTTTTCGAATATGCCAGCTTTGCACAACAAGACTCTGAGTAATTGCTCATTCTTCTTTGCAAAATAGCTCAAGCTCGGTCCAATTGGAATGAGTATCTGAGAACAACAATTTTCTAGTCTCGCCGCAGATTCTATATTGGATTTACATAGCTCTGGGCTTGGGGTCCTTCTAAAACATCATTATGTTTTAATTGTAGGTTGGTTGGATGTTTAGGAACCTTGTCCAGCTGGAAGCTGATCCTCCATAATAATCTCATGTCTGTTTTAAGTCCTAACAGCTTGTCTCTCCAGCTTCCCCCACAGCATGATGCTGCCACTGTGTTAGAGTTTTATACAGTATTAGTTTCCTGTCACACAGTTTTTTTGCATGCATGCATGTTTGCAAAACACTATAGTCTCCATACTTAGACCACAGCAAGTTTTTCTACATATTTGCTTTGTCTTCTGTATGACTGGAGTCAAACACCGTGGCTTTCTGTCAACATCAGCAGCAGCTTTGTCACAGTTACCATAGGACTCTTGGCTGTTTCTCTGATCAGAGCTCTTCTGTCTTGGTAGATTTGTAGTTGTGTTACATCCTTTAAGTTTTTGAATGATAGCTTGTACAGTCCTCTGTGAGATTTTTAAACATTTGGATGTTTTTTACTTGGTCTTCATGGTGTTGTTTGTCCACTGATGTTCTCATATAAACCTCTAAGGCCGTCACAGAATAATTGTACATATACTGAGATCAAGATGAGATACACACAGAGGGACTCTCTTTTTTAAGTCGGTGTAATTGGCTTTACTGAATATTATTTTTGGAATATCAGAGTAAAATTGGCTAATTATAAATATTATTATAATATATTAATATAAAAAAATTACAAATAATTTTTATATTTGTATTTGTAAAAACAATGTACACCCTTTCTTCTACTTCATAATTAAATACCACTTTGTGGTGGTCAGTCACATACAATCTCATTAAAAAATCATTAAAATCTGTGGCTGAAAGAGTCAACATGTGGAAAGGTCAATGGGGTATAAATACTTTGTGGTGCAAACTGTATAAAGATCCAAACGAGCAATCATATTATCCTCACAGCCCTTTCTCCTTTGCAGCCTTCAGCAGTGGTTGCCACAGTGACAAACGAGCCGATGCAAAAGACAATGAAAAAAGTGTGAAATGGCTCAGGCTGATCAGAATTCAGGGGAATTGCATTCCAGACTTTCGCCTAGTAGGGATTGTTCACTTGTTGTTTAGGCTGTGGGTTGTTGTTTTTCTTCTCCAGGTCCATGTCGGTAATTTACGCTGACACATCTGATATTGATTGAAATTAGTGCTAAACTTTGTGTACTAGCTTTATTTAAATTCCAGTGACAAGATCCCCAAGGGTAAGTGTGCATTCTGGGCTTTTTGCAGTCTGTGTAATATATGTCAGAACCTTATGCCTGATAAGAAAAGAGTAATTTGTGCCTAGACTGAATGCATAAGTAGATTCAGTTAGCTTCAGCTGTTAGTCATTTACTTAGAGGACATTTAGAATGTACTGAGCTCTTTCTGAATTAGGGTTCTTTAAATAGACACATAATTTATGTTTCAATCAAAAACCTTTCAGATGGTTTTAAAATAGGCAGTTATATTTAATACCATATTTGGCATTTTTTCTTGTACTGTTTAGAATCTTGAGTTAACTTCACAAATAGTTTCAACAGTACTCAAATCCAAAAGCATGCATACAATCATATTCAATAAATCAGAATATGCATTTCTAAGAGGCTTGTTTGTCAAGAGTTTAAAAGTAACTTTTGAAAAAAGCAACCTTTAAGCTGGTATTAAACATACTTTTCAATAAGCTCCCATTTCTGCATAAAAACTTTGCTTTTTCATTGGTCTGATGCAATATTCTAATCTTAAATGCTTTGATTTTATTAGCTGGAAGTGAAAAATAATAATTAACATAATTAAAAGCTTTAAAACATCATTAGTCTGTATTACTGTATATAATGTGTTTCACATAGTGAATTGAGTTACTGAAATAAATAAACTTTTCAAAAATATTAGAAACTATTGAATATCACTGTACTTTAGTTGCAGTGACAGAAACAGGAAAAGGAGTGGAAAACATCACAATGTCCAGATCTTTCTATTAATAAAGGTGGTTTAAATCATAGGAATGGGGTTTGCAGAAAATCTGTTGGTTTTGAAATCGTGACCTCTGAGCATTGTGCTGTATTTTCAGACTAGTGTCAGATCCATTCTCTGGGGCATCACGGGTGTGTGCAAACAATAAACAAAATATTACTTTACCCCAAAACTGTTTAACAGCTGAGCTAATTTTTCTGTAGGACGAGTTGCCAACCATTCTCCACCAGCTGCCAAATACAGTAAGGTACACACTATAGTGTGCCAGGAGCAAAATAAGCAGCAGCATAGTGTTGTGTAATTATGGGCAGTATATTTGCAATATTTTGAGATACAACTAATAGAAAAATATGTCAACTGTATGATGCATCAAAGACAAGTAAAGTAAAGCTTAGTGTTGCTGTATGAAATTCACTGAGCCACGTTGACTTTATTTTATTTAATTTGATTAATTAATTCATAAATTAAGAATATAAGTTTGTTATGATTGGCATGAGTTTCAATGAGAATAACACCTACATTTTAGCTTCAGGATTATTATTCTTGTTTATACTTAATCTTTAATGGAAACGTGTGACAAACGCTTTTTTTGTCAACACACTCAAAGGATACCATGAAGCTTTGTCCACATCATTAACTGTACAGAATCTGACCTCTGACCTGAACCCCGCTGCATGGTGATGGATGACATTTGCTGCACTGTTTTTAGTGCGGCAAGGGGAGGGCATGTCATGAATGCAACTCTCCTGTCACCTCAAACTATGCTACTCACTCAGCTACTGCCTACTTCAGTTGGCTTCTATAACACAACAAATACACACTGTAAAAGAAAGGTGCTACCTACGGTTATGTGAATAAAGTGTTTGGTCGCTCACAGTTTTGATCTGTTTTGAATTTTTCCTCACACCAGAATGTTTAACAAAATCAAAACAAATCTAAATATCAGACAAAAGTAAGAAAGTGAATACAAAAATGCACTTTACACCTCATTGTTTATTTTCGTATTCAAATTTTTGCCAAACCAGTCTGGTTGTGTATGAAAAGGTAAATCCCCAGCTTGTTGGATCATAAATTAACTGTGATTTACTATATTTTTTGGACATCTATATTCACTTTCACTAGCCAAATCATAAAGTTACTGTCAATAGAACCTGCCATACCACATGAAGTAGGCTAGAAGATATCAAAAAGCAAAATAGCATGCTCCAACCTAAAGGAGCTGAGGAGGAGAAACCACCAGTAACATAAATTGGGGCGGAAAGAGTTGTAAAGCCATTTGTAAGGATTTGGGACTTAAGCAATTACATTTAGGGCACAAAAAAACATCTAAACCACTGCAGGTCTTGTTTCTGTTAAATCAGCAGTAGGTAACTTTTGTTTAAATATATTCTTTACATATTTGTTAAAACTGGCACAGTGTTCTGACAGTATAACATGATAATTTACAAAAAAAATAAATAAATAAATCAAGCTTCTTTGGCTCGTCCCAGTGGTCCTACTGCCATTTGCAGAAACATGCCACCCCCGGACAGAAACAACCAATCAGAGAGGGGAGGAATGTCTTATCGGTGTGAGTCACCCTCGGGTAAACCCTGCTCACACCCTTCACCCGAGCCGTGGAACTGCCGCGCTTGGATAATTTATAGGGTAAACGCAGAAAGTGAGTGGAATTGGCATGTTCGACCGCTTAAACCACCACAGTTGAACTGTGGGACTGCAAAACATTTCCGCTTCTCCAACCTAAACATATCTATCTAATCCAGTCCAATCACAGTACAGTAGTCAAACACCCCTTCAGAAAAGATGTTCTGCCCAGACGTTGTCGAGAACATGCAGGGAGACCCTCCAAAACAGGGCTGAGAGAACAAAATTATGTCATTTGCTTGAACCTTGTCAAAAAGGAAAGTTTTAAACCTAGTCATAAAAGTAGACAGGGTGTCTGCCTCACGGACTTAAGCACCCTTACATTACGTAGAAGGGCAATGATTCGAATTACACTAGCATGTCCATCCATCTCTGAATTGTTAAGAAAAACTAAATTAAGGTTTTAGAGTGGCCAAGTGAAAATCTAAACTTAAAATCAATTGAGATGCTATGGCATAACCTTAACCGAGCTTTTAAAGCTTCAAACCCTCCAAACTCCTCTACAGTAATGTAAAAGAGTCATTACCAGTTATCTGAAGTGCTTGAAGGCAGTTGTTGCTGCCAAGGTGGGCACAATCAATTACATGCTTTAAGGAGCAATTTACATTTTCACAAAGAGCCAGACTGGTTTGGATAGGGTTTTCCCTTTTCTTCTACTTATTTAGGGGATTTTTGTGTCATAAACACACTTTTTGATGTTCTAAAAAATGTATGTGTGACAGAAATGTGGTACAATACTTTTTTATAGCACTGTACGTAAACTCTTCACATTTACTGTACCGAATCAAAAGAATTGTCAGAGAATTGCATATTTCGGCTTGTTCTCCCACAGTTCTGTCAGCAGACTGCAGCGCTGGCAGCGACCTGAGCATGTCTCTGGAGGAGATGGTCCCCATGCGACGGTCCAGTACCCGGGAACATGACCGTCGAAGTGGGGGGACTTGTTTCTTGCTTGCTGCTAGTGACTATACGTGTCCTGCTGATGGAGGGATGAGAAAAACAGGTAACTGCATGTGTAAGTGCTTTCCTATCTATTTTAATTAAAACAAGAATACATATTTAAACACGGTCAAGTCACTTATATCATTGTATTTAAAGAAATTCGAACACATTTTCAATGCATAATTTTAAATCTGTTTTTTCAGAGTATGATTTATTTGTAATCCCCTATAATCCTGCATTAAGTTTCTTTTTTATGATTGGTATTTTTGTTTACCACTTTCAACCAGTTAAGCAACAAGTTGAGCATCTAGAAGCAATCGTCCAATTTGGAGATAATTTGATAAACTTGCAGAACAGAGATGGATATGTAAAGAATTTGAAGTGATATTGTCATCACTTCAAACCCAGATAGTCGGTCAAAAACAGAGAGTTAAAGTCAACTGACATATGAGAAATCATTATCAGCACTTTGGAGTGGGAGACATGGCAACATTATCATCAAATAATATTTTTTTCAGTAAAATCAACAGTCACACTTTTTACTCCATTTCCCTTGTGAATAAATACAGCCTTTATAAATACAATATGTATCTGAATAAACTTTTATGAGCAGGTTTTCTTATGTCCAATTCAGTTTATCTACATGTCAAATTTCGTCTCAGGATATAGGATAAGAAGACTAACAGATCCAATATATATGCTTAGATATGTAATTAAACTAATTCATCATATCAAAAGATTAACATTCAAGTAGATACACACAGATGTTACACTAGTTATAATTCAGTGCAGTCACGTTGAATTTATTTGTAAATATATAGATAGATAGATAGATAGATAGATAGATAGATAGATAGATAGATAGATAGATAGATAGATAGATAGATAGATAGATAGATAGATAGATAGATAGATAGATAGATAGATAGATAGATAGATAGATAGATAGATAGATAGATAGATAGATAGATAGATAGATAGATAGATAGATAGATAGATAAAATAGTGCATACAACTGCATACAGCGAGTATGTGGCAACAGGATATTTAACTGGTTAAATGCATCAAATCGTTAACTTTATAGACATCCCTCATTCCGCAAAGCATGTAAGCATGTAGCCACAATAATAAGAAGGCTTTGAATCCTCTCTACAGTTTTTCTAGCTCGCAGGCTCTCAAGACTAAGTAAAAAACAATTCTTATAGTGTTTTAATAGAAAAGCTAAACAGCAACACAGGTATGCAGCACTATTGCAACATAACACCTAAATTGTAGGTTTAAAAGGTAAAGGGGGACAATAAGAAAGATACACAAGCCAGGGCCCAGAACAGCAACAGATCTATAATTTATGAGTCAAGGTAGAGTGGAGATGGTTAGATGAATTAGGTAATACAGGTCCTGCTCTGACCTATCCTAGTGGAGAAAAATCGGACCCCCAAAGCTCTTGATTTGCTGCTCTGTTTACATTGCAGCCTTTATCTATTTTCCTGAGCTATGAATCATGTAGCTCATATATTCATATATATCAAAAAGCATGAAATCCCAGATACAAGCAGCTGAGATTGGCTTTCTCCATACAATGGCAGGGCTCCACCTTCCACCTGAGGAGCCCCATGGTGACCTTTGAGTAGAGCCACTGCTCCTCTGCATCAGAAGGAATTAGCTTAAGTGGTTTGGGTACCTGAGGTCCTCCTCAGGTACTTCCTTTGGAGGTTTTCAGGGCACAGAGAAGTGCATCCTTTGCAGACTTAAGGCTAGAGGGAGTAAAGATGCTGTATCTCTTCTAAACTGGAATTACTTTGGGGATGTCCCACAATGAGGACAAGAATGCCACTAGGGAGGAGGATGTCTGGGTTACCCTACTGGACCTGTTGCAACCCATGATCCAATCTCAGTTCATCGGGAAATGATGAAACAATAGATAAACGGATGATTTAATTATCTATAAATTACAGTGTACATCACTGGCTGACTGGATGTATTAGTCATGCCTGCCTTTGGGACACGATGGGTTTGAAGACAGTGGCTTGGCAGCTGAGCCATCAGCCAGAAAAGACAGAAATAACTTGCAGAAAACTGTAGTGCACCCCATCCTTTTCCTGCTAATCTTTATCCTGGGGATAACAGAATGGATTAATAACAGCTGCAAGTATGCACACACACCATACCAAACAAGAGACTTTTTATGGCAATGTGCCTGAATCCAGTACTAGCACTGCAGAAGGCCAACATCCTTCCATCCAGGGAACAAAGCAACGGATCTGTTACAAGCAATGCTGGTGCTGTGGTAAATGTTTGAGTTAAAACCTGAAGCACTAATGCGAGTAATGGACATTTCTACCTCTCATTAGCCAGCACAACAGTTGGTGGCCATGAAAACTGAACAGCTGGTGCTGAAAGGACATTATTGCTCCAGGAGGTGTCACACAGATTGTTCAGGCAACTCCCGCTGCTGCTTGGGTTTTAAGAGATGCGATGGGCGCCGCTCCTCTCAAAGTGCTGTTTAAAAATCTACATCTGAGGTAGACTCTGATCCGTCCATGAACTCCTTAATATACATGATACGACAATAGATTCCTTGTTACTTTCTTACAATGACATTTGGACAAGTCAGTAACTTCCTTCATTACTATTCCCTAACACCTTCTTGGGGTACATTTACATATCCATATTTGGCCTGCATATTTATCCAAATGCATCCAAATCATCCAATTCCTTTTGGCTGCCTGACTTGGCACTCAAATGTTTTGTTTTGGATTTTTTTTTTCCAGTGAATGTATTTTAGCAGCGGCGTTAAATATAGAAGGGGGGATACAGAAAATAAGCTAGATGGGACCTTAAAAAGACAGACCTTAGTCAGAATTCTCATCAGTTGATCCGTGTCCTTAGCAACAGGTACGCCAACATCCCTGGAGGGGGGAAGGCTCTTTGTTCAACGATAGTCAGCTCAGGTAACGTAACGTGTGTGTCTGCTGCAACCAGTGTGAAACATCACAATATTTTTGAGCAATTCTGAGGATCCAATGCTTCTATGCAGCTGACTCAGAACTGTCGCTTTCTGCACATGCACAATTTATTCGTGTTTTCTTGTTGCTTGGAAACATTTGAATAAATTTTGACCAATTTTTTATTTATTTTTTTTCTTTGGGCTGTTGCCACATTCATCGCCCATTTATAGCAGCAAGATAAATTGCCAAGTATCATCTGTCACCAAGGCAATGATACACCCTCAGTCATTCTGCTGATAGACCCGTTTGCTTCAGTTTCACATATTTGTGTGTTATAATGTATCAGCCAATGAAAATCTCGAACCTACTGGCCATTTATTTTAAGTGCTAGATCAAATTCTGCTGATACAACTTGTAAACAAGCTTTATCTGCTGCCCTGAAATATTTGATGGCAAATTCAAAGACAGTATTTAAATGTGCATGAACATAATTCAGTTTTTAATAGAAACTCCGACAGAATATAAGGCAAAAGGCAAGTAAGTATCAAACAATAATCAAAGTTCAAGACCAAACCTAACCAGAGTGTACAAAGAACCAAAACCTACAGGTCAACACAAATGTTTATTTTTGTTTGTTTGAGGAATTTTCCCTTTAGTTTAGTATAATGCCAGTTGTTTTGTTTTTAATTTCCAAGGCCTAAAGAAAATTCTGAACTTTTCCCTACATTTAGTATGGCATATATACCTTACTAACTGAAAAACAAACAAACCTGGTTACGTATGGACAAAATAAATAAAAAATCTGCAGTGTTCTGTATGCATACGTGTGCAACCTTTAAACTGAGACTTGATTGTAGCACATTTTGATTAGCTGGCATAGATTCTGAGTCATCAGGGAAACAAAACTAAGGCAAGCACACCTCTGCTGTTGCTTCTCAAAGATGTTCCACGTCTTATCTGACAGGCTTTCTCAGTTCGGAGCATGGGTTAAATGGAACAGGCTTTTGAATTTTAGCTAGAACAATCACAGGGTAGTTGAGGAGCCTAATGAGACACTACCACCCATTTCCTCTCCAGTTCATTGTGGGCCCATTTTCACTCGGTGATCCAAACTAGTCACCCACCACTGCCAACATGGGAGACCTTTTCATTCAGTTCCAGCCTTTGATCTTTGTGGGTACACACACCTACCATCAGTTGTAGATTTGGATTTACAAGAATTAAAGTTTAGTGGTCCTTGTAAGATTTGCTTTGAAATATGCGCCTTCACATCTTTCAGCTAAAGCCACATTTTGCAGAGAGGTTACAGGGGATAACAACTGTCTTGTTGAACAAATGTATCAGCCAGGGAAAGGACGAAAAGAATCATAGCATCAAGTATATACAGTATGATATAGTCATGAGTAATTGCCGGAAACATATACCTAAAAGGACATTACAAAACTGCATTTCTTCTTAATTCATAGAAAACTGGTCAGTGGGGCAGCAACACTGTCAGTGAGCTGGTTGTGTTCTACTTACGGCAATGGGCTTTATGATCCAAATCTGTTTGGACTAAAGAAAAAAAAACCTTGTGAAAGGATGTGTTATGGCCTCATAAACCGAACTTGAACTTATGGCCGAAATGTAATAATAAATATAGAAAAATATAAATAAATAAAAAAATAAATAGAAACCCACATTTAAACAACAAAGCGCATAATTTGAACAATTTGAACAGCATTATGCCTCTTCCTCAGATGGAACTAGTGAAAAATTGTCATCTAGTCAGAGATTGGTCAGTGTTCAGGGCGAAATTTGTCAGAAAATGTGCAACAGATGTATTCACTATCTGAATGCAAGTCAGTAAATATTGTCAAGACTTTTGCACACTGACATACGTTTATCCAATAAAGACTGAGTGAAATCAAATTAAATCAACATGTGTTTGAACAAAGTGTTAATATGGGGGTGTGCATACTTATGTAAGCACACTAAAGGTTAAAAAAACATTTAAATAACCAACTATGATCTGATTTTTACACAATGAAAATATTTTACTAGAGGTGTGGAGACTATCAAATCCACTGCACACTAAAAGAATACTACAGTAGCTGTTGAATGAGTTTTTCATTCAGAAGTAATCTTGTCAAACTGTAGTAGACTTTAGAAATTAAAGCTTATTTTTCCCGACATGCAAACATTCACAGAGTTTCCCTAAAGACTAAATATTATTCTATGACCTGTTGGTACTTCTACACTAATTTCTTGTCAAAGAAAATCCTTGTTGTAATAGGATTAGAAGCTACAATTGATGGACTCCATAAAAAAATATATTATTTTTTTATCTAGTGAAGTTCTCTAAAGTTCTTATTAGAAATAGTTCCCTCACATGTAGTAGATAAATGTCACATTGTCAGGAATTTGTTTAAAGATACATAAACCCTCAGAACAGGGGAAGGTTAGGGCAGACAGACATCTTGTCTTAGCTGATTTAAACTATTTAGAATGAAATCGAACAAAACACAAAAGAAGACAGATGTTTCTTTCACTGAAGATCGCAGGTCAAAGCTGCTGTCCGATCATCTCACCCTGAGTCCACCATGATTATTACCAAACAAATACTAGACCTGGAAAAGCAGAAGAATTTACTATCTCTGGTATGGACCAACAAAATTACAGTCTGATGCAAAATCTTAAAGTTTACTTCACTCTTGCACGACTGTCGCAGCTAATCAGGCTGATTGATACAATCGGCAGCGTCGACCAATGTAACTTAAGCACAGTAAAACAGAAGCTCTTTGGCTGAGAAAACAACAACAAACCAAGCATTTAGCAATTTACAATCAGCTAATACAGGTTTGATTCACACACTAGAAGGCAATTTGTGTCATTTTATGAGAATGGAATGAACTCTGTTGGAGATCCCACATGGAGTCAGATCAACAACGAGAAAATCTGGGACTCCCACCAAACCCCAAACGAGTCTGAGTCCGAATTGGCTGCCATGCTTCTGTTTATCATAGTCGATTAATCCAATGTGGTGTAAAATGTATACACAGTAAAAAAACAGTGTTTTTTCAGTTTGGATCCCATTATATCAGTCACCCATTATAGTTTTCAATAAATGTTTTTCGTTAACGTGTTGCTAAACTGATAAGATGGATACAATGATAGAAAGAGCACTGTTACTGCCTTTTATTGTTTGTTCCAGTTAACCTGGACGCTGAGGACATAAATTAGCAATACTCACTTGTTTTCAGACTTGGAAGTTGGTACAGGGTTAGGTTAGAGGTAACATGATTCCTAGATCTGAGTCCTTATTTGCGATTCAATTTAATTAAATTCAGTTTTATTTATATAGTGCCAATTCACAACACATGTCAACTCACTTCCATTCACTTTAAGTGAATGGAAGGTAGCATTTGCTGTTTATTCTGCTTGTTTACTTTCAACTAAATGCCTCTCTGCTGCAGGTGATGCACAGCCTGCTAATAAATACTTCCCAGAATATCACTTTATAAATAATCTGGAATATAAAAAGGACAAAACTACTTTTTACCTTCACTGTCTTACTTTAAGGCTGAATAAACCTTTCCTGTTTTAGGTCATTGCATTTCAATTGCTGAATGCCAGAATAATGAGAAAGATTTTTTGGTGGGAACTTTACTTGTTTTGTTCAAAGCTTTCAACGTCTGTAGTTTACATTCACTCAGTTTACAATTCCTGCAAGCAATTATGGTAAACCCAGTCGATTATCTCATGCCATTACAAAATTTGAGTTAAACCTCAAACATGTTCCTTCATTGTGGGACATCATAGGACAAAGTAAAAAAAAAAAAAGAAATCAACAAAGATGTGAAAAAGAGAATTCTGGACCGGGATCAAGTCAAGTTCTTCCAAAGATGGGCACAGTGGAAATAAGCAGTTATCATACTATTTAGAAAGGAAACTGGTTCTGTCTCCTGGAGATGTACACATTTTACTGTGAAATTTGTGTATCAACTCTGGAAGAAAAGCAAAGGACATTGTGAAGATCTTGGCTGAGGCTGGTAACAGGTACCGCCATTCATGGTGCAATGAGCCCTGTGCTGGCATGAGCCGAAAGGCCACTCAGAGAGGAAGAATCCATTTCGCCCTGAAGGAGGGGTTGTCACTTCCTGGTCCCTCAGGACCCACTGTGCTGCATGTTTTAGATGTGTCTCTGCTCCAGCACACCTTAATAATAATCCTCAACTAAAACATGCAGAGTGGTGGGTCCTGAGGAACAGGTTTGAAGACCCCTGCCCTAAAGCAACATAAAAAGTCAGATTTCTGCTTTGAAATCCACTAAGGGAAAAACCTCAAATGTTTGAGATGTGTCCAGTTGCCTGATGAAACAGAAAAGGAAGTGTTTGGCCACAATGAACATCAGGATCCAAATATCGTTTTTTTGAACTCTATCAAAGATTCCCCGATCTCGGTCCCACAGAGAATTTGTGGGCGGAGCTGAACAGATGTGTGAGAGTCGCGTGGCCTACACGCCTGACTCAGTTCCACCAGGAATGTCATTATGAAGGAATGAATTTCTAGCAAACTGAGGTGAGAAACATTTGATACAAGTCATCCAGTTTAAAAGCAATTCTACCAAATACTAAGTGTATGTAAACTTCTGAGAAGAATTAAAACTGAATTTCTGATTGTTCTGGAATTAAGCAAATAGATATAATTTCATTATTACTAACTGACCTTCAACAGGAAACGTTCAAGTTGATGTCAGACAGTGAGGAAGGAATATGGATAGAAACATCTGGTATATATTGTCAGTTTATATTGATATGATTAGGAGGTTAACCTGATGCAGAGAACAACCAAAGAGAAATATATATATATAAATACATATATGTATCTGAGCAGATTTGCTTGATTTCTGTCACCTTTGAACAGTCGTTGCTGATCCATGCTGTCCTTTGTGCCGCTCACTCGTCTGGCTCTAAAACAGCCGCAGTTTAACATGCAGCTCTGCTGTCCGTGAAAAACAAATGTGGGTGGTACGATAATGAGGCGAGGGTTCCATTAGTTGCTCCTCCTGAGAACCAGCGCCAGCTGATTGGCCTGCTGCACTAATGATCCAGCTGCTGTCGCTGACTTGTTTACTTTGAATGCAGGTTTGCCAGCTCGCATCACAGGCAGTTTTCAAGTTTAAAGCTGTTGTGATGAGTGAATCTGTACTGATAACAATACTATATTGGAAATCATCATCGTCAACATGTGCCACCTCCTTCATACATATACTGTAACGTTCAAGAAAGCCTGAAGTTACAAATAAAACGATTTGTGCCCATTTTGAAATGTGATAATATGAAAAAAGCTTTCTGTAAGCACGTAATAAATATTACTTATGCAATAAGTGAGAGTTAGAGGCTTTCAAAAGTATCCATACTCTGAGCTTTTCAGTGTTTTGCCACTTTACAACCACAAATTGTAGTGTATTTCATTGGGATCTTTTAAAAAGACATATTTGTGAGATGAAAAGGAAATTATGCATATTTACAAATAAGAGTCTAAAAATTGTGGCATATGTTTCTATCCCGTTATTGTGATATGCCTCAATAAAATTTGGTTTTACCTTATCTATAATAGATTCCACCTGTGTATGATATAATCTCAGCATAAATACAGCTGGTGTGTACATCACTCTGAACATACCAGCTGGTGGTGGTGGCATCATGCTGTGGGAATGTTTTCCTGTTTCTACAGGCAAGGGAGAGGGTAGCTGGCCAGACCTGATAGCAAGACAGATGGAGTTGAATATGAGGCAATCCTGGTCAAAAACCTGGTCAAAAACCTGTTAAACCAGATTAACACATTCTGAAATGTTCTGCCATCTGAGCCAATAGCTTTCATCTGTGATCGCTCAGTGCAAAAGGCGCAGCAACTGTAGGTTCAGCTCTCTCATCATAGACCCTTAGCCCCAGAATGCTCACCAGGAGCTGCACAGTGGCAGCCCACTGCCTCCTAAGAAATGGATTGGTGTGAATGCACAGGAAGAGCTTAATTGGAATGTAAATTGCAATGGCAAACATTATTGATTAAACACACAACTAGAAATGCTATTGAATGGTTTAGATCAAAGCGTGACCTAAAGACCTAAATCCTATTGGGAATCCCTAGCTAGACTCGAACATTTCTGTCCAAAGACACTCTCCATCTGATCTGATCAAGCCTGAGCTTTCTATAAAAAAAAAAAATTAAAAAACTGGACGGAGATGTCCAGTTGTCACAAACAGCAAATGACAAAAATGGCATCAAAGGGCGATTTCAAAGGCTAAAAGCCAAGACTTTAAGGAAATACTCTGTGGACTGGCCAGACTAGACTGGAATTGTTTGGAAGATGAGTTTCTGTTACACGGGGTCTTACAGCAATTCAGAAAAAGACTGTTGTCATGTTGGGGGATAATTTGCTGAACCACATGCAGAATCAGTCATAGGAGGCAAATAAAAAAAATGCAACAAGATTTATTTACAAAGATAAATGTGTGCACTGGGGTGGGTTTTTGAGCTGGAGGTTTTATGTTGTTGTCTCGAAAAGGAATCAGTTAGACAAGTGAGAGATAAGGAAACTGATATTTACTAGCAGCCGGTGAGGAATGACACTGCTAATGGTTCTTAAAGTTCAAAGGGAGTTTGGGAAGTTATCGGGATCCTGGAGACAGGTTACGGACTGAGGTTGCACGGGGAGGATCTGCACTCCAGGAACAAAGACAATGGAGCTTTGAGATCCTGATGGTGTTAGAGAGCAGGCAGGCAGATGATAGCTGTGGAGTGAGTACATTCCCAGTGAATGCCATCATGGAGAGGATTTTAGGTTGAATCCAGGGTTTGACTTAATAGCCAGTGGTCACTTCAATCTAGGAGGAACAGAGAGCACATAGGTTTAAGCTAAACAGAATTAATCTGGTCACAAGCTTAACTTCTCTTAGTGACAACTAGTGAAACTCAAGAATTAGAAGCAAGAAATAGCACATGTAGGTTTGACTCTCATCAACAAGGTTGTTGCGAGGAGTGGTCGTCCTGCTGCTCCTAATATCCTGAGCAGACTAATGAGAGCATTGCACATAGGTGTGTAGTGTGCAGGAGACCTGTCCCACCTTCCAGAGAAGATCCTGGGTTCAAATACAAAACCATTTATGTTGTAAAAGTTCAGTAACATCAATTGAATTTCATTTTTTTGAGGAGGCACTGTTGTAAATATATATATATATATATATATATATATATATATATATATATATATATATATATATGTGCTGGTCATATAATTAGAATATCATGACGAAGTTTATTTTTTTTAGTAATTCCATTCAAAAAGTCACACATATATTGTATTCATTCACTACACACAGACTGATATATTTCAAGTGTTTATTTTATTTTTTGTGATTATAACTGACAACTAATTAAAAAAAATAATAATTCAGCATCTCAGAAAGTTAGAATATTGTCCGATATTGAAGACGCCTGGAACCACACTCTAATCAGGTAATTAACTCAATACACCTGCAAAGGCCTTTAAATTGTCTGTCAGTCATGGGGAAGACCGCTGACTTGACAGTTTTCCAAAAGACGACATGGACACCTTACACAAGGAGTGCAAAACACAAAAGGTCATTGCCAAAGAGGCTGGCTGCTCACAGAGCTCTGTGTCCAAGGACATTAAAAGAGAGGCGAAGGGAAGGAAAAGATGTGGTAGAGAAAAGTGTACAAGCAATAGGGATGAATTCACCCAGGGGAGGATTGTGAAGCAAAACCCATTTATAATGTGGGATAGATTCACAAAGAGTGGACTGCAGCTGGAGTTACTACTTTAAGAACCACCACACACAGACAAGACATGGTTTCAGCTGTCACGTTCCTTGTGTCAAGCTATTCTTGAACAAGAGAGAGTATCAGTAGCATCTCAGCTGGGCTAAAGACAAAGAGGACTGGACTGCTGATGAGTGGTCCAAAGTTATGTTCTCTGATGAAAGTCAATTTAGCATTTCCTTTGGAAACCAAGGTCCCAGAGTCTGGAGGAAGAGAGAGGAGCCACAGAATCCACCTTGCTAGAGGTCCAGTGTAAAGTTTTCACAGTCAGTGATGGTTTGGCGTGCCATGGCATCTGCTGGTGTTGGTCCACTGTCTTTTCTGAGGTCAAAGGTCGCAACCATCTATAGCTTGCTTAGAATTTTTCTGTATGTTTGTTAATGTATAAAAGAATTCTAGTCAAATATTTATCTAGCTTATTGCTTTATTTTTCCTATGTATGTCAAATGTTTTTCTGTTCATGTACAGCACTTTGAATGTCTTGTTACTGAAAAGTGCTACATAAATAAACTGACCTTACCTTACCAGGAACCTTTAGAGCACTTCATGCTTCCTGCTGCTGACCAACTTTATGGAGATGCAGATTTCATTTCCCAACAGGATTTAGCACCTGCATACAGTGCCAAAGCTACCAGTACCTGGTTTATAAACCATGGTATCCCTGTTCTAAATTGGCCAGCATTACTCATCATTCCTCTTCACAATACCTCAGAAAATCTCTGGGGTATTGTGAAGAGGAAGATGCGATACGCCAGACCTAACAATGTAGGAGAGCTGAAGGCTGTTATCAGAGCAACCTGGACTCTCATAACACCTGAGCAGTGCCACAGACTGATCTACTCTAACACATCTCTGCAGTAATCCAGGGAAAAGGAGCTCCAACTAAGTATTGAGTGCTGTACATGCTCATACTTTTCAGTTGGCCAACATTTCTGGAAATCTTTGTTTTCTATTGGTCTTAACTAATATTTAAATTTTCTGAGATACTGAATTTAGGGTTTTTATTAGTTGTCAGTTATAATCATGAAAATTAAAAGAAATTAACACTTGAAATCTATTAGTCTGTGTGTAATGAATGAATATAATATACAATTAATTTAATTACTAATAAAAAAATCTACTTTTTCATGATATTCTAATTATATGAGCAGCTCTTGTATATGAATATATAGATGGATTAGTATAAGTTCAATGTGTGTTCTAGTTCCAGTTTTCCAGTCAGAATAAGGGAGAAACTCATCCAGTTTGGTTATTTCTTGTTCCAGATCAGTTGTCGTTATAAACAGCTGAGCTCAGTCTTCCAGCCTCTGTCAGGAAATGTCCTGTGCATGCTCTCACCATACAGAATGTTGCTGCTGCTCTGTCTTACTCATGTCTCCTGTCTTGTCTCGGTTCAATCGGCCGGCTCGGATTTGGATCGTTGCCTGCCTTCGTGCCTGCCTGCCTGCCTGCCTGTGTGTGTTCATGTCCTGCACAACCACAACCACCACCTCCTTCTCCACCAACCACCACCACCACCAAAACGTTTTGTCGCCCCTCTCATCTGAAGGCTATGAGAAATCCCGGAGCTTAAACAACATTTCTGGCATGGCCGGTAACGCCCTGAGGTTGTCTCCTGTGAACTCGCCCTACGGATCACCCTGCCCGCTGCGCCGCTCCCGCTCCCCTATCCCATCCATCCTGTGAGGCATCCAGCCCTTGGCTGCTCCACATCTTCCCCCTAAAAAGAACACCATCCCTTGACATAATATCTGAACTCTTCATTTTCTCGTGATGATAAGCCACATTGCTTACATTGCAGCTGAGACTAATGTTGATAACCTGCCAATCATAGCAAGTGGAAGGAACATGCGCTAACATCCTTAAGTAACATGATTGTTCTGCTTTGTCACTTGGAGTTCCCTTTAGTTTGATGGTGTTGTAATTTGAGACTTGCAATAACGGAACTCTGACTGAAGTAGCAGCCATACACACATGATCTATGTTACTAATCAGGGATCTTAGATGTCGCTGTATTTAGATATCATCAACAAAGACGTGCTTCCAGGAACAAACATAAAAAAATAGAAAAAGAGATGTTCCAACATTTCAACCAGACATCACATGACTGTAACTTTGCTTTATGATTTGGTGTTATTTTGGGGTTTGAAAATGTGATGGAATGGTGCAAAGACACAAAGAGCGTAGGTTTCAGCTCACTCGAGTGCCAACAGCCGGGCCTGCTCATGTTTGGGCATGGATGTTCTTTGGCAAACAGTGCAAAGGAGGGAGGAGGGGCTGAGAGGCGTGCGTTCAGAACGGATTGAGGATTTATGTGCAAGCATACACAAAGATGTGTCATTATTTCAGTTGTATGCCATTGGCATTATATTTTTGCTTTCTCAAGTTTTTTTCCACTGAGTGCCACCAAACCTGCTGTGTTTCTGGTTGTTTACTGGCAGATAACTGCAAAGAGGTGGTCTTTACTGGTTTCACACAAGCAGAGAGCAGCGTTCTATCTTAATGGGAGACGAAACCACCATGGCAGAAAGGTAACCATCTGACAGGGGCTGTGCGCATCAGCTTTCCGTTCAGAACAGATTTTGGTTTGTTGTTTGAGTCTCCTTACTATAGAGGAGTTCATTGTAGTTAATGGAATATACTGGTATTCTGTTATAGAGACAAGCACAAGGCTTCAAGAAGTCACATGTAGCATTCTTTCAATAAACTATTACAAAATTATTACGATCACAGAAATATGTATATATACATAATTGCATATGCAAACAAACAAGGAAACTTAGCATCTAATGTCCCCAGGCATGGGTTGGTATGAGATGCAATGCTTTTTTTTTTTACTATTAGTCAGGTCTGTCAACACAACAGTGCATCTCAAGAACTGCTTCCTTTCCTGCTTCGAAATAAGGGTCACAAACTTAGAACAGGGCGTCAACTTTAAAGGAACACCACCAATCACTTAGGGATTCAAACAAACAAAACTAAGTTTTTAGTCTTAGACATGTAATTTCTTTTCTAGAAACGTAATTATGAAATGAATTACATTGAATGTTTTGGTTCTGACACACAATCGGCAATTCATTGTTAAAGTATTAAGTATTAAAGTGCTTTCATTAGGAGTCTTGGTATGCGTGGAATTATTATTATTATTATCATTATTATTATTATTATTAACTAGATATTCCGCTTCAGTCAGACAGTAACTGGACTGAGGCAAGTTTGCAACAATACTCTACAGAGTGCAAACTGTAGGAATGATAGGATGGAAAATATTTTGCGTTTTTGATCCTCAGACAAATTTGACAAAATTGGCGGTGTAAAACCAGCCCATGCCTAGACCTTACTAGGGTGCTTTGGAAAATGCTAACTCAGCAGCGGGTTTGTTCTTTGCAAAAGAAAGGAGAGCCTCCTGAACCCGATGAATAAGGCCTACTCAGTGTGAAAAAGGCTCTCAGTGTTTCATATAAAGTCTCATATGGAACCGCACGCACACATGATGCTGTTTCACCCAGACAGGCACGCGTTGCCTCTGCAACAGGTGACAGGCCACAGATAGAACCCTGCAGCACTGTTGTGCCTCACCCAATCCCCACAGTTTGTCTTTACCAGTAGCGTGCGGTTGCTTGGCAACTAGCTCACAGCAAGATGCATCTTACACATAGCTTGGCAAAAACTCAGTTAAAAAAAGAATGTTTTTTTTTTTTTTTCCTTTTGTCTTCACTGCAAACCGTTTATTCATCACCCTCCCTCCCCTTAAACCACTGACGTGTGTAACAGAGTTTGTAGGGTCTCATGTCGTGTTGTAAATCTGTGCACACACACACACACACACACATGACCAACATGTGCATGGCAAGGTTTTTTTTTTGAGATCCACGTGTCCATGTTTCACTGAGACCATTCATTCCTGTTTGAATGCCAGTGGGATAAGATGGTCATCAGTAATGACGACCCATTGCGGCAGAAGACCCCCATTCGGAGCCACGAGGCCACTGCCCCAGGACAACATGGAGGAGCCTGCGCAGGAGCTAATGACTGACAGCCACCCAGCTTAATGTTCTGCCAACAAGAAAGGGACTTAAAAAAAAGATTTCTGGGAGGACTTTAGTAAGTGAAGCCCTCTCACGTTACCCTGACTTCTCTATTTTTTTCTTTTCTTGTTATGGAACTGGATAGAAAAAAAACAGGTCCTTAAAAAGGGAGTTGATCTAACAGACGTTGCTCCTGTAAATACACCAACTGCAGCATATCTGGGCCAAACGGCTCTGTCCACACATCTGTATTTTGATGGTGAGTCGGGTCTCAAGGTGGATGGTACGGTGACTACGTAGTGTCGTAGCACTCGGCATCAATCACTTTTCTAGCTGTGGTATCTTCTTCCCATTGCAATAAGTGTATTAAGATGTATCAGTTGAGGCACTTTGTGTTTTGAAAAATGGAGTGTAATCGTACTCTACTCTAAGGTATATACAGTGTAGAGAGACATATGTGCAAAGTTGAATAAATACAGCGTCACAGTTATCTCTGCTTATTTATTATTTGGTAACATCCGACCCTGTCCACGCTAATGCGGGTATTTTAGAAAAGAGATTTTTTTCCCCCTTTCACTCTTCACATCCACACCCAAATTGTGTTTTTATTGGAAAGACTCTGAGATTTTAAAAAAAATAATTTGGGCTGTATACATACTGACTGGATTTCGGGAAACATTATTAACAGGAACAAAGAGCCGACACAGCACATTCTAACTTTGACTTTTTGTGCCAGATAGCCTTCCAGGTCAGTTCACCCTTTGCCTAATTCGTACCCCATTCAAGCAATGCCATTTTATTCCTTACTATCTCCAATTCAGATCTATAAACAAACAACTATTTATCCATATCCTTAAACCATGGTGTATTGACTTTTTTTGTTTTAGTTAAGTATTTTCAAATAAAGTAAAGGCATGTATAGACCCTCCAGTGAGTTCTGGGCCTGCCCGGATATTCTCCATCCAATGGGACTTGCCCAGAAAAGCTTCAAAGGGAAAAACTTAGTGATAGTGGAACTGTATGTTTTCTATCTGCAGATAATGGTGGCTCAACTCTAAGCTCCATCAGATGACAGAGCTCCTCATACTATATCTAGGAGTGAACCCAGCCATCCTTTGGAGCAAGTTCATTTCCACTGCTTATATCAGGGATCTTGTTCTTTCCTTTATGATACATATGTCACAACTACAGGTGACAGCTGGAACCACGACAGGAAAATAAAGAACTTTGCTTTTTGGCTGATCTTGTTCTTAACTCGAACGAACTGAAGCTGCAATTGCAAGACTGAACTCCTACAAGGCTAGGGGCTATGTTTTGTGGTACTTTGGTGACTAGTAAGGGCCACCAATGGCAAACTGGCCTCAAGGAGAGGGGTCATATGAGGAATAATTTGAAGACTTTAATGAATAGCTGGTCCCAGGAAATGGCAAAGGCTTAGCTGACCCCATAAAAGCTACAGCCCCTTCCAGGTATGCTTGGTCTCTGCAGGAGTGGACGTAGAATAATTACAATAGGAGTTAGGTAGCAAGCTAAGGCGAGGACCTAAGCGTGCTAATGTCTTCATTCCGATTTATTTAGGTTTGGATTTCTGTTCTGCCCAACTGACTCATAAAGTACCACAGTTTATGATTTTTGATCAGACCAGACAGAAATAGCTTTACAGCACCACCTCTTGGTCATGTCACCTAATTCTCTAGTTCTACGTAATGACATGAATATATATAAAATGTATAGAAATTCAGTTGTCAGAACAGGTATGAAACATCTGCAAATCAGCTGTAAATTGCCACATGAGGGTGCAAATAGAGGACACCATTGTGGATTGGAAAAGGCCAGTTCCTAAATGATCAAAACTGTAAAGGTGCAAAATGGCATTGCTGTGAAAGGCTTCAAAAGCCATGAAAGATAACAGTCCAAAATTTTGAAGAAATATATATGTCTACCTCTGCGTGCACTGGACTTCAAATTTAAGAGAAAACACTGTTTACCACTTCTTTAGCCATGGCCATCTTTTATTTCTTTTATATTTTAGTGAAGTGAACATTGACGATATTGCCAACTACTGTTGCAGAATTGGTGTAACAGCTTTTTTCGATTGAAGTTTCGTAAAACATGCAGATTAAAGAGGGGGAAAAATCTGTTTTAAAAATATTTGGTGTAGTTTAGCTGGGGCCTCAGTTGGTTAACTGATCTACTGTATGTAAATGTAAGTATGTCTGTCTATGCGTGTCCTAAAACTCTAGATAGAGAGCTGCTGTTTGAAACACTAGGTCAGGGAAGACCAGTGAGTGGACCTGATGCTGAATCTTCCATTTAGTTTTAGCACAAACCTGAATGAGACAGAGCTTCACCCTGTGATATAGCTGCCACTATAAAAGTTCCCCAACCCCCAACCCCCAACCCCTTTTTGGTGCATTCAGTGCTGCAGATTTTTCTCTCTTTGCAAACCAAACTACTCTTAACATTATTCCTCATAATTTCTGGTCGCTACAGAAAAAAAAAAAAAAAACACTGCATGACTTGATTCTTCCTAGCTTTGATTCCCCTCAACCCCTCTGTATTGGGGATGGAGCAAAAGTGTAGCAGAAATTGACCACGTTCCAAAGTGGGACTTCTACAGTGGTACACATCTGCACCGTAGCAATCCTGTGTGCCCACAGAATCAGATCGGATTTGCAATACGCAAAACGAAAAAGCACCGACCCGCACTGTGATTTCAGCAGCCAGTTAAAGTAGGAGTGTACTTAAACTTAAAAGCGAGGAAAGAAAACGAAGCTGTTGGTAGCGACCTGCACAGTTATAGGTTAGCTGTTGAAGTATCACCACGTACACACAATCCTCCTTGTGTAGTAACCACGCTGCTTTACTCTTTTGAACTGTCAAAGGAGAATCATTCTTGTGTAATTCTAAGAGGATGTTGTGACTTGAAAACAAAAAAAAGCTGTTTATTTTTTTTAATCCAGAACATGTATTTTTGTGTCTTACTGTGGACTACATTGCTCTGAATGGTATAAATCATGGTAGTCTGATGGCGTGCTTCTCCATTGTGCGTTCAAACTGTTCAAGCTTTAGATCAAAGTTCACGTTCCGTATGTTTTACTGTGTGCGAAATTCTGGTTTTAAGTGTGTATTTGTGGAGCTTTTTTGTTGTCATTCTAAAATGCATGCTGAAAAAAATAAAATCACTTTGTCAAATTGTACAAAAAAAGAGATGATCTACTGTATACCACGATGTGTATAGAATTAAGGTAAATGCTATGTGAAAGGTTCACATAAACTATTTATCTTTTACCCATTGGTCTCTTTATTTGATTCTTGTCATTGTGTTTCTTCTTTGCAATTGCTTTAAATTACAAAACTTTAGTGCTTTGATCTAAAGAACTATTTTTGAAATAAAGTACTAAAATTAAATTTGGCTGCTAACAGCAGTTTAAAAGATATAACCATGAGATGAGACAATGCATAATTTTGGATATGTAATAAAAAGGAAGACCCGGGCGTCCCTGCATGGATAAGCAGGTATGGATAATGGACGGATGGCTCGATGAACAACAAGAAAAGAGATGTTAGCAAGGTTTTGTAGATAACGAATAATCACCTTTTTTGATATCACACATAGAATACAGGTTTCACAACGCAAGCTGTGATTGAAAGAGTATTTCATTATTTGTTTCACCACTTTTCCTTTGAAACTGTGCTCAGCCTTGTGGCTCATGCTAATTATATCTGGAAAAAAAAGATGATTGCAGGCAATACTGCAGAAAGGTGGTGAATGTTAGATTCCGGCGTCGTCGCAAAGCCAAATCTTGTTTAGATTATGGCTTAATTTTGAGGTTATAATTTCAAGATTTATATAGTGTTTTATCCAGTTAAGACGGAAAGGAGTTGTTTTCAGAATGTAATTGAAAAACATTGTGGTGGACCTAGTCTAACTGATTCCCCACAGCGGGGAGAGACCCATTGTGACAAAAACTGCAATTCCAAACTAAAAATCTGGCAGCATTCAGGCAGATGTTGCAGTTTCTGCTCCTGTTCTGCACAAGCATCTTCCCTCCCATTTTTTTCAAAACTAGGACATTTATCCTTATTAGGGAGTCATGCAGTGATTGCCCAAGTCTCATTGTCCTCCATATAATCAGACTTCATGTTGATCCAAAATGAAACAGCCTTTTGAATACTGTAAGATCTCATGCCACATAACCTTACTGCTTGTTATTCCATTTTGATCTGCTTGTTTGGTTGTGGTCATGTTTTAACTCCTTATCCTGGCATACAGAGTTCATAATACATTGAAGGTTTATGTTATCTATTCCCCTTGTTTTATATGGCTGGATTAGATAATTGTCAATTATGCATGCTTTAATGCAGCACCCTGTAAAGTTTAGCCACTAGGGGCGCTAGACCTGTAATTTTCAGGTTTAGCGCCTCTGAAGACCAATGGAAACACTGCACTGTCGCGAAATTAAACAGCCTCCCTTTTGGAATCTGATAGCAGACCACTTTGGACCAGCAGATTAAGAAGTCGTGGAGTTACTTGTAAAGACAAGGTCACATTCAGCCGTCTAGATTAAATCCTACATGAGAGAACCAAAACTATGTCTGATGAGGTAAGTGTCATATCTGTTATGTTGCGGCATTCTAAACTCAGACTGCCGTAATGTATGAGTTTATGAGTTATGATGGATTTCTGCATTTGTAACACATTCTAAAAAATATAACACACATTACACACATTGCATTACAAAAACTAAACAGGAATAATTATCGCTGTCTTACCTCTACTTATAAATGAAGTCCATGCGACGCTCTTTGTGCACAAAAATATTGGTCATTTTGCAGTAAAAGTCTTCATTATCTTTCTTCAGTTTTAAAACTCTCTCCGTCTCAAAGGAGATCACTGCCAGGGAGGAAAGCCTTCCTTCATCAGTCCTGTTCCGGCTGTATGTTTTGAGTCTTTTTAGTGCTTTATTGTTTAGCATAACTCGCTAATAATACATCCATAACTTTCTGTCACTCTACAGTTTGGGGATCAGGAGCGGTGCCCCTTGAGCGCCCCCTGCCTAGAGGCCAAGGAACTGCCGGCCTCACCTACAACCCGTTCTTTGCCGGTGTAGGTACCAGATCGGCTCGGGGCCCTGTGCCTTCTGATGACGTCACTATACATGATTGGTTTAACGTTTGCACAATTACGCAAAACATTGTGATTGGTCTGGACAACTTACTAAAGTAATTATAACGGGGTGTAGGTTTTATTCGAGAGCGGGATTGCGGTTTGTAAACGGACAATTTTACGAAGAAATTCTCCCTGGTCCCTGCGCCTCCCGATGACGTCACAAAATTCTCCATGGGCCTTGAGCCTCTCGATCACGTCACATTATGGCAGCGCCACTCAAACAAACTACATTGAGCCCACGGTCTGCATTTGTAACGAATCAGTTTTACTTAGTTAATTTAGCAGTTTCTTTTTTCTCAAAAGCTTTAGGCTTAAAAATGAACATAGAAAAATGTGAAATCTTAGCAACTCAAAATAATCATCCCACTTTAATTGATCAAAAGGAGGTAAAATATTTAGGTATAATGATTAACAAGGACCACACTGAAGATTACAGAACAAATATTCAAGCCATTTTGCAAAAAAATCAACAAATATTTGACAGTTGGCTCAAGTTTTGGAAGAATATTGTTAACAAAAACGGAAGGGATAGCCAGATTAATTTATCCAGCATATATCTTAAATATACCAAATACTACAATAAAGAAAATCAAATTCATCACAATTTCATCTGGAATAATAAACAACATGTGATCAGAAAGAACGACATAGTAATATCAGTAGAAAAAGGAGGAATAAACGTTATTGATTTTAAAGTGTTAAATGCCGTGATAAAATTAAAATGGTTGCAGACTTTTATTAAAAATGAAAAGAGATTATGGTTTAGTTTCCCTTCACAACTTTTTTTTTTTTTAATTGGAGGAAGGAAATTTCTCTTAAGATGTAACTTTGATCCTGCAAAATTACCGATTAAATTGTCAGACTACCAAAGAAGCATTCCAAAATGATGTTAAAATAACCGTAAATTAACTAAATAAAATTGATTTGTAACAAATGGAGACCGCGGGCGTAATGTTGCTTGTTTGAGTGGAGTTGCCATATAATGACGTCATCGGGCAGCGCAGGCCCCCCGAGCCAATCTGACCACCCGAGCAGATCTGGTACCTACACCGGTTATGATCGCCCAGTAGCGCACGAAAACGTGTTACCTGCACACAGTTTGATGACTAAAACACAATTCGTAATCCACATATTTTAAATTGTGGAAAATCACTTCATAACTGTTTGAACAATTAAATTCATGATCTAAAGACAGGAAGATACATTCACAGAATGGAAGCCAGCGCAGTTAACATGGGATTGCGCAATCCCAGGGGAGGCCAAGCTCGCTGCGGCCTCACCTGCTTCGCTATCAAGCGCCACCAAGGATTTACATGAAAAATAGCGAAAAGTTTGTGATTTTAGAGAGAATATGATCAAAAATTAGGAAATTAGATAAAAAAGAACTTTTAATACAAATGACTGAGTGAACCAAAATTTATATTATGTTATCATTATTATATATTTTCTTTTCTTTCCATGATGATAAGTGAGGCCTGGCCTCACTTGTCTCTCCTGACTGCACATCACTGGTCCAGTGGTGGTTAACAAAAAAGTTAACCAAAACAAAGCTAACACTAGTTGCTAACAGCTGTCACTCTGTCAGTGTCACACATCATCAGAGTAAAGGTGCTGCACGCTCACACTTTATAGCACATGACAAATGTGTACAGCGTTGCATGTTTCAGGGCATTGCTGTTTTAGCTCAGGATAAATTACTCTTAATCTTTAATTTTTACACAACAGTGGAAGCTTATGAGAAGAATATTATTTTGCTATTTAGAGAAAAACGAGTCAGGGAGACACTCCAGTGTTGCCAGTTATTGGAGAGAACCCAGCAACCAGCTTTATTACCTCTACATTGTAAACAGTATACATGAACAAGCCCAAATTCGCTGATAATAAGTGGACCTAGCAACACTGCTGGAATCCTGGAAGAGTTTGAGAGTTTCTGGAAGTCCCTTTTCCCATCTGTCATCAGACTTTTTAACAAACATGCAATAAATTATGACTTTTTGGGTTATTGTTGTAACATCAATAATTTCACATATTTAATGTGCACTATTTTTTAGTTTTGTAGAGAAGTATTGGAAAAGACAAAGGGTCCCACTGAGCCATGTAGGGACCCAAAAGTCCGGCTCCGAGTACAGCCTCCTACCACCTCAAGTGGTGCTGGTAAAAAATCCAGAAAGCTCAGTTACACTACTAATTAAAGAGTTAGGGTCACATAGTGGTGCACTGTTTACAGAAGAAAAAAATGCAGATACCAGCGTCCCTGGTTTTGAGCAACGGGAGCCAACAATGGGAGCTGACCACATCAAACAGTAAAAAGAATAAGAAAGGTAAGAAGAAAATAGCACAGCTTTTAACAATGTTTTTTTTTTTTTTTTTGTGGAACTGGGACTGCTACTGCTCAGAGAAGTCAATGTTGATGTGTTTTGAGATTCAGGACAGTGACGTAAATGGCAGACGAATATCTTCTTGGGAACATTATCATACATACAGTTATGAAAAGTCAATAAAATGTATGCTAACTGGCCCGCAAACAATTTCTAAAGTTAGCGTGAACAATAATGCAATGAACAAAACGTTAGCTCCGCAATTATGTTTTCGAATTATTGTGACTGTCTACCACTGCTCGAGTCACATGACTTGGACTGGAGTCAGACTCGAGTCATTCATTTTATGACTTTTGACTTGACTTGGACTTTCACACCTGACTCGGCAGTTGAAATGGACTTGAACCTGAAAATCTAAAGTTTAAAACACCCATTATTTAAGAAGTGTGAACATCCTGTTCTACCACAAGTATGCATTATTGGAATGAGAACTGGCAACATTGGAAGCCATTGAAGTATAGTGAACTCATTGCCCTTTTCAGATGATCAGAAGTTTGTGACCTGGTGCATTATCCTGCTGAAATACATGATCAACAACTATATTCAGGTGAACTAAGGTGCCTAAAGTATGCTTTGTTAATATTAAGGAGCACAAGTATTTAGCCCTCACACACCATTTCAACACCACCAGTCTAAAACCAGATGGATCCTTGCTTTCATGTTGTTTACTCAACATTGTGACTGTACCATCTGAATGCTGCAACTGAAACTGGAACTTATCCAACCCAGACAGGTTTTTTCCCAGTCTGGTGTCCTAATGTGGTAAACGTGTGTGAATGGTAGGGGAGGCACCCACTGAGATTCTCTCTGCAGCTGTAGCGCATCTGTTTTAAAGTTCAGGGAGTTATGCAAGCAATAACGGTATTCTCCATACCTCAAATGTTACAAGTAGTTATTTTAACTACCGTTCCCTTTTTATCATCCGTAACCAGTCTGTCTTTTCTCCTCTAATATAAACATCGGGTTCAAAAAACTCTGGAGCTTACTCTTTTTGGGTCCATTTTTAAATAGCCTGAGAAATACCTTTGATTGAAAATGTCAATAGACAAGCAGCTCCTGAAACACTCAGACCGACCTGCCTGGCACCATTAAACATTCCACAATCAAAGTCACTTGAGGGCTCTTTCTTCCATATTCTGATTCTCAGTTTGAACTTCAGTAAGTCATGTTCAGCACGTCTAGATGCCTAAAAGTATTGAGTTTCTTCTCTGTGATTGCCTGAATTAAGATGAAAAAATTCCTTTATTGTCCCTGTGACAAAGTGGTTGAGATTATTGTATTATTTGGAGCACTTGTCCCTTAAATACTTCTATAGTTCACTTTATGTTCATTTAGTTATTCAAAATGCTTGAGTTTAACATTGCTGTTATAATTTTGCTGCACATAAAATCCCGGGTTTGTTTGTGGTAGCATTGTATTACAGTTAACTATTGCGTTATAAGTTGTTTTGAATTTTTTTTATATTAAAGGTACATTTGGTAATTAACTCTTTTGTATTTTTTTGTATAAACTTACTATTACTTTTTCCCTTGCTCAAGTCTTAGGTCCAGGACATGTGTATGGGAGGGGTCGGCCCAGCACTTCCTGTTTGAATAGGTTTGTGATGTTGTTGATTGCATCACTGGGCTTAACTAAGTGAAACGTTTATTTATTTATTTTAATTAGTATTGTTAATTTTATTTAAAGTTAAGTTTGAGTTACACTGTATGGATTGTTGTATTTTGTAAACAATTTAGTTGTGTAGATGTGGTTTATAAATTAAATTAATCACATTCTTGTTTCTTTGTTTAGATTGTATTGTTTGATTTTGCCTTTATTCTAATGTTGCAGACTGATTGGATTCAGGTGTGTTTCTAGTTCTCTATAAAAGCTATAAGATTTTGGAAATTGGGGGATGGAAAACAGTTTGATTTGAACAAGAACCAAAATAGACTGTTGTTGCTGTATATAAACCACCTACTTTGACACTTATTCCACACTACCTTAAAGCCCCACAATGGGAAAATTCTGACATGACACTGGCAAAGACAGTTACATAGAATTTATAGTAATTGAAAAAAAACAAGCTAATCTAAAGTTAGTTCTAAAGCAACAGAGGATGAGCTCATCAGAAAGTAAATGTGTAAGTAAGTATTGCACAATTATTGATAATATGGCTTACTCAGGTAAAAAGACAAAGTATTCAAGTTAAATCAATAGAAAAACACCAGCCTATTTACAGAACAATATGAGAAAATATGCAATACATAAATTGGTACAGCAGCATCTCAAATCTGAGAGACAGTGTTAGGGACTCATGATCAAATCAGAACCCATGCAACCATTTGCATGTTTGTAAACTGTTATTGTGTCCAGCTGTCCAGCTCCAAGCAGGGGTGGGAGACATTGTCCATCAATGATGTTATTTTTTCGTACTGTTATGCCATCAGAGCCATGGACAAAATCAGACTGAATTGGAAGCAAGAAAATTTTTACAGGCACCAAGGGCCCGCCCCCTCAGCAGGGTGCGATCAGTGCTATAAAAACTTTGCTCCCACAGACAAACCCCCTAGACTCTCAGTCTCTCCAATAGGGCTTGGTCGTCATGACGTATTACTTTGTGTGGCCGCCATATTGAATGCCTCCGCGGCTCCGCCCCCGCTACTCAGACTACTGCCTAAGACTACCGCATACTGTACTCCCTCTCTCAGCCGTGTTTTAATTTGATTATTTTACCGTAACTTCATTTAAACCATGGTAAACCGTTGCTGTGTTGTGGGCTGTAACAGCGCAACACATGATCGCCATGGGAAAAACATACAAAATGGGTTAACTTTCCACCGCTTTCCTGCCTGGAGGCGCAACCACGGGAGAGACAGCAGGCGCAATGGAGTTGTCGGCTCGCTTGGATCGTGGCTTTAAGACTACCGATCATAACTTTCCACAGTATCCCGATGTCTATGAGAGTATGTTCCCTGCATTTTCATTCTGGTAAGTTAAAGATGCACGGTTTTATTTAATAGCCTACATCGTTTCTTTCCTTCAGCCGCGACACCACATACATGCACATAAATACTAAAACGGCAGCGGGAAAAGGCTCAAATACGTGAGAAACCCGGAGGGTTTAGGGAGGGTTGGCAGTTAACGTTACTAACTAAACCTTTGAAACACATAGCAGCTAGTTAAAAGTACATTACATGCGTGAGTGGTTGTTAGCACTAATGGTTAGCAGGTGCCAGAGCGCGTCTGAGCACAGCTTACCTTTGTACGAATTACTGTGTTCCCACTGCTTGCTGGCTTTATGATCTGCAGCTCCTGAACCCATCCATTCGTAAACTGCACATGAGACTCCAAGGACTTGTAGCTTCGGAACTGTTCTGAAGTTTAGGCGCTCACATCGCAAACAAGGTAGCCGAAGACGTCCGATATGCAAAACAGTGGCAACAAGTGGTCGTCGGCGCTCCATAATAATGCTGATTTTTGTCAACATACCGGTCCCTGGCTTCTCTATTTAATGTGTCCCGGTAAATTTCAGATCCTTTTCAGGATTTTTACATATTTTTTCTATCTATTCTTTCTCAAGTCTACTTCTACGTCTCTTCGTTCAACAACGTTATGTCAGAGGTATTTTAACATTGCGTTGCCATCAATATGGCCGCCACGTCCCACAATGCAACGCGGATCCCGAGCCCTATTCTACCTGGAGCTCTGAAGGAGAGAGAGTCCCCCTGGACAAGCCAGCCAGGCATGTGGGGCCAGAAAGTAAAAATGTGCCTCTATGAAACTCAGTTCCTGCTGTTTCGTTGGGACAACAATGGGGAGAAAACTCTCTTCATACGGAGGACCCGACTGGGTTCGGAGATCTGCCGACTAGAATCAGAGCAAAGTTTGCAGTCTAACTTCTGCGCAACCAGCCGCTGAAGTAAAGAATGCCAAAACCAGCCTTGTTTATTCTTCTCAGAAGATAACTCGAGATTTGCATTATGGATGGGTTGAAACACATGTCAAATGTTGTTCTGAATTAGTTAAACTGGTTTAAGCTCAATCCATGTTCTTTAAGATGAACTTTGGTTCTTTAACTCAGATACAATGTTATTTCATCACATAATGTTTTGTTTAACTCAGGATTTGCATTATGAATGGGTTAAAACACATACCAAATGTTGTTCTGAATTTGTTAACCTAATTTAACTCTATTCCATGTTCTTTAAGATGAACTTTGGTTATTTAACTCAGATCTGCAGTGAACCAGGATTCACTGAATTATTCTGATGATGCTGATGATGATGATCAACCACTTTGTTTTGTCTTTTGTTCCTTTGCATGTACATAGTTCTTTAGCTTAGCTTCTTTTTATCTTCATTTTGCTTAGGAGTTTTAGTTAAGTTCCGCTAGCCTAGTAGAGAGGATTTGTTGATTGAAATATAGTGTTAAATCAGATAAACAGCATTATATAGTCCTCGAATCGTCCTTGAATCGTCCCTTTCAACTATTGTCCCTATATCAGCTCTAGAGCTGATATTCACCGGGCCGTACCTAACAGAAAGAGAGTTATTTATTAAACATTAAATAACTTTAAAACTGTGTATAATTGCACAACATTACAGTCCGTCTCCAACCACTTGCACTTTGTCCAGAGGTCATCCTAAGCAGAGCTGGCCCTCCTAATGAGTTTATGCAGCCACTTCCTCTCAGCTACAAATAAGTTGCTGCTCCAACAAACCACACCATCAAAGATGGTCAAAGAAACACCTTTAACTTTTCACTTGAGCATTTTCACTTGAATATTTAGCACCTTAGATAGCACACAGCACTTTAAGGAAGCATATTTGCACATTTCAGAAATAATTGTACACATTTGATTTTATAGGTGTTTACTGGTTTTAGATCCAGTGGAACTGCAGCACTTTAATAGAGGGCCCTGGAGAAGAAGGGTGACAGAAATTACCAACAAAGAAAATATTTATGCAATATTTCCATTTAGTCCTTAGTGTCATAGTCCAGGCTGAGGTGCAGGCCGGGTTTTCTCTTTCTCTTTCTCAGCAGGGTTGGACGGGCAGGTGCTCTACATCTGAGCTGATTACCACCCTTCTTAAGGAGCTGGAACCAGGAGGAGGGTGTCAGTTCGTTTATGCCCATGCGTTGGTACAGACCAAACCGCTTTCCAAGCATTGAGTCCTTGCATGACCCAAATCTAACGCTGGTCTCATTTACCTTCCTCCTAGAAACCCGGATTCCAAGCCGAAGAACCATTCCTCTGTTACTCACACATTCTAAAGACTCCACCAAGACGTTCCAAGCCAGCTTGCGGGAATCCGTGAAGCCTTGGATTCACACCCTGAATAAGCCCTCCTGCCTGAGCTCGCCTGCCTGTCCACCCTCTGACCAAACATCTGGAGAACACCTACCGGTCCTGCACCTCCCATCAACAATCCTGGACATCACCCTCCCAAGCTCAAGCCAAACCATCAGCCCAGTGATTTCCAGTGCTGTCTTCAGACTCTCACCATTCTCAAACCCTTACCTTTCTGTTGCTCACCTCTCGCCTTCCATTCCTCAGCAAGACCCAGAGATCCAGCCTGCCGACTTCATCTCTGCCTTTATTATTTTCTTCAATTAAACCTTTAACTGATTCCTGCCTCCGTGATTGTATTCATTCAGAGTCAATTTGCTAAACATGACTCTTAGTGTATGTGTTTTATTGCACGTTAAAGTGTTTTAGTGAACTATGTTTTGTTTGTCCTTGTGTCCAGGTCCATCACCTAAAATAGGCCTGTGCAGAAACCACTGCCTTTAGAAGGTTCCGGGCTACACCAAGGCAGGGAAATGTATAGGGGAGCCAAGTTGAACTATTAGTGGTTTATGGGTTTCCATTTATCTTTGGTGTTTGGTTTAGGATTTTATGTATATAGCTTGGAGTTTTATATGGTTTGTGGTTATAGTTTATGGAGTGTTTTAGATAGTTTTTATGTACTTATCTTAACATGTACACCCCTGGGAGAGTTTTAGTGTTTTTTCCAGTTAGTGAGACAATATTTAAGACACCTGTTTCCATCACTTGTTGTTCTGCTGCTGGAGACACACTGCTTCCCCAACCTTCATTGCACTTGCACTTTTGGTACGTACACTTTGTAAATGGTTTAACAAAAATAATAAATTGTGGACCACACCATTTCCTGCCTCTGCATCCCTCCTGCACCTCACGTACTCCAACCGCTAAAGGCCAGCTACATGAAACTGCCACAGTGTCAAAGAAGGTCTTCAGGAGCCTCCTGAAGAGGTAAGATCTGTTGTGACCCTTTCCGTAAGGAGCATCAGTGTTGTGACTCCAGTTCAGTTTGTTAAGGTTAACATGTAGGTACCTGTGGTGTTCCCGTGCTACAAATACAGAAACACAACTCTGTCCTAACATACTGCGGTCAACAAGTGAGATAATCCAGTATCCACAGGGACAGGAGGTGGTTCACTCCTTACTGCTCCAGCTTGTCCTTCAGGAGTCGTTGTTGGATGGTGTTAAAATCACAGGAGAAGTTGAAGAACATGATCCTCACAGTAATCCCAGGATTCCCCAGGTGGGCCAGAACTCGGTGTAGTAGGTAGATGATGGCTACATCCACCCTGATGCCAGGCTGGTAGGAAAACTTCAGAGGATCCAGTGAAGACCTCACCAGGGGGGAAAATTGAGGATTAGCTACTCGAGGGTCTTCATCAGGTGTGATGTTAGTGCAAAAGGCCTGTAGCTGCTGAGGTATTTGAGGTATGTGGTCTTAGGCACTGGTACTGAAGATGTGCCCCATGATGCCAAAACGCTCATCTGCACAGTACCTCAGGAGCCTAGAGCTGAGACCACCCGGACCAACAACCTTCCTCACTTTGGTCTTTCACAGAATGTTCTTCACCTGGAGCATTGAGAAGAACAGGGGATGGAGGGGGCTCATTTGTTGAGTCATTTCAAAGGGGGTGAATGTAAGCGGAAAGCCAAAAGATGTGGAGTTCTGGGCAGAACAACAGGTAGTGTTCCAGGATGAGGGTGGTTGCAGCATGCAGCAGGTCAAACCTCAAAAAGTGCTGATACAGCTTATTCACCTATCTCAAGTCACCCACAGCCTGGGCATTCTATTTGTGACCTTAAATTGTTTTTGGCTTTTCCAAACATCACTGTTGCCCTGTAGTTGCTCCATTTTCTTGATGTAGCTGTTTTTTCTTTCTCTGATCTTTCTCCTCAGTTTTTTCTGTACATCTCTCAGTTCTTCTTAATTTCCTGACCTGAAAGTGTCATCTTCTCATTCAGGAAATATTTTGTCCCTGGGTTTATCCAGGGCTTGCTGTTGAAGAAACACCTAACTTTCATAAGGGGCACAGTACAGTCCACACAGAAGTAGTGTGATGCTTTCTGTTATTCCGTTGATATCCACCCCAAGAGGATATCATAGCCAATCCCACACAGTGGAGCTGGGTCAGTCTCTCAGGGCTTCTTCGGCTTCATCTGACCAACTCCTCACTGTGCGTGTTACAACTGGTTTTCTGTGCACAACGGATTTGTACACAGGCTGGAGATAAACCAAGTTGAGATCCAAGCAGCCTATGGGAGGGAGGGTTGATGAACTGTATGCCTCTTTGCAATTTAATTACAGTAAGTCCACTATGTTATTAGCCCCTTTTCCATTGAAAGCCCCAGGATTTAAAGCCCCAGGCTTTGTATTACCCGGTAAATAAAGGCTTGGGACTTTTGGGTTTTCCCTTTTCCATTAGCCAGGGGCCATCATGTTAATCAAACCAGTGATGTAAGGCACGTTGTTATGAAGATAAGATAAAAGTCTAGAAAAAGTTAGTAGAAATCTGTGCTCAGGAAAAAAAATGTCAATTGCACTAACAAGCTGTGGCAGTAGTGTCTTAATAGATTCTATTTATTTTCTTTATTAACTTTCTGTTGATATTCCTTAATCTGTCCTGTCCAAAAGAATGTTTCCATATTCCTCCAGATGGCAATTCCACATAAACAATACATATCCAGGGCTGAAGACATTGGTATAGTAGCTAACCCTTTACTAGCAACTCTGGATCATCAACGTAGTTTCCATGTTGCTCTTTTTAAACACTTCTAATGATCAGAGTGGTGGAAAACACATTGAAAAAGCATGACAGGTGGCCTTGCTTAATGCTTTACCCCACCACTATCTCCAGGCTGCTCATGTAACGACACAGATAGCACCATTAATTTGTGTGTGTGCGTGTTCTTTTAAAAATCCTGTTTTGCACGCAGAGAAGAAAGAGAAGACTCTCTGAGCAGAGAATTCTAAATACAAAGTGAAAATGTAAGTACAGTACCTACAATTTTCTTCATCACACAGCAGGGAATTCAAAATAGTCTTCTGTAGAACTTTAGATAAGTTATTTGTCAGAAATGGCATGTAAACAAGCATTATGTATGCAAGGTTTCTACACATTTATACTTTCCCCACTCAAATTTCAATTCAATTCAATTCAATTCAATTTTATTTATATAGCGCCAAATCATGAAACATGTCATCTCAAGGCACTTTACAAAGTCAAGTTCAATCATATTATACAGATTGGGTCAGATTATACAGATTGGTCAAAAATGTCCTATATAAGGAAACCAGTTGATTGCATCAAAGTCCCGACAAGCAGCATTCACTCCTGGGGAACCGTAGAGCCACAGGAAGAGTCATCTGCATTGTACATTGCTTTGCTGCAATCCCTCATACTGAGCAAGCATGAAGCGACAGTGGGAAGAAAAACCACCCATTAACGGGAAAAAAAACCTCCGGCAGAACCGGGCTCAGTATGAACGGTCATCTGCCTCGACCGACTGGGGTTACAGAAGACAGAACAGAGACACAACAAGAGAAACAAAAAAGCACAGAAGCACACATTGATCTAGTAATCTGTTCTACATTAGATGGTAGTAGCGGGTGATCCGTCTTCTCTGGATGATGTCACAGTTAACAGAACGCCAGACCAGGTGTACCTACTATGAAGAGAAAAGAGAGAGAACAGAAAGTTAAAGCAGAAATGACAACACATAATGCATAATTGAAGAACAGTAGAACTCAATATAGTGAGAAAATTAGGTCCTGATATACTCCAGTAACCTAAGCCTATAGCAGTAAAACTATAAAGGTAACTGAGAGTAACATGAGTCACTAGTTATAATTTTTGTCAAAAAGAAAAGTTTTAAGCCTAGTCTTAAAAGTAGACAGGGTGTCTGCCTCACAGACCAAAACTGGGAGTTGGTTCCACAGGAGAGGAGCCTGATAGCTAAAGGATCTGCCTCCCATTCTACTTTTAGAGACTCTAGGAACCACCAGCAGACCTGCGGTCTGAGAGCGAAGTGCTCTGTTAGGAACATACGGGGTAATCAGAGCTCTCATATATGATGGAGTTTGATTATGAAGGGCTTTATACGTTAGAAGAAGAATTTTAAATTCTATTCTTGATTTAACAGGAAGCCAATGAAGGGAAGCTAAAATTGGAGAAATATGATCCCTCTTGTTGATTTTCATCAGAACTCTTGCTGCAGCATTTTGGATCAGCTGAAGGCTTTGAACTGCATTTTGTGGAATTCCTGATAGTAAAGAATTACAATAGTCCAGCCTTGAAGTAAAAAATGCATGGACCAGTTTTTCAGCATCACTCCTGGACAGAATGTTTCTAATTTTGGCGATATTCCGGAGGTGAAAAAAGGAAACTCTGGAAACCTGTTTAATATGGGATTTAAATGACATGTCTTGGTCAAAAATAACACCAAGATTTTTTACTTTATTACCAGAGGCCAGGTTAATGCCACCCAGATTAAGTGATTGGTTAAGAAGTTTATTTTTTGAGGACTCTGGCCCAAAGATTAAAACTTCGGTCTTGTCAGAATTTAGATGCAGGAAATTTAAAGTCATCCAGCTTTTGATGTCATCAAGACATGACTGCAGTCGAAGTAATTGATTGGATTCATCAGGATTTATGGATAAATATAGCTGAGTATCATCAGCATAACAGTGGAAATTAATCCCATGCTGTCTGATAATTTTGCCTATCGGAAGCATATATATAGTAAAGAGAATTGGTCCAAGGACTGAACCCTGTGGTACTCCACAGGTGACCCTAGAGTTCGAGGAAGATTTATTATTAACATGAACAAATTGGAATCTGTCTGACAGATAAGATTTAAACCAGCCTAATGCTTTCCCCTTAATCCCTACAGTATGTTCAAGTCTCTGTAGGAGAATATTGTGATCAACTGTATCAAACGCAGCACTGAGATCTAACAGGACAAGTATAGACACAAGTCCATTATCTGAGGCCATGAGAATATCATTAGTGACCTTCACCAGAGCTGTTTCAGTGCTATGATGAGCTCTGAAGCCTGACTGAAACTCCTCAAGTAGGTCATTACTTTGTAAATGTTCACAAAGTTGATTAGCAACTACTTTCTCAAGAATTTTAGATAAGAAAAGAAGATTAGATATAGGTCTGTAATTTACTAACTCATCTTGATCAAGAGAAGGTTTCTTAAGTAAAGGTTTAATAACAGCTACTTTCAAAACCTGTGGTACATATCCATTTACTAAGGATAGATTAATCATGTCTAAAATAGTGCCACTGATCAAAGGGAATATGTCCTTAAACAACTTGGTTGGGATTGGGTCTAACATACAGGTAGAAGGTTTAGATGAAGCTAAAATTTTAGATAGCTCAGAAAGCTCTACTGCTTCTAAACAGTTCAAACACTGCGCAGATTCTAAAGATTCCTCCAATGCTGCCTCACTTACTGAGGACGAGGTAATCATGTTTGGGAGGATGCCAATTATTTTATTTTTAATGGCATCAATTTTATTTATGAAGAATCCCATAAAATCATTACTACTGAGAGCTAAGGGAATGGATGGATCAACAGAGCTGTGGCTCTGGGTAAGTTTGGCAACTGTACTAAAGAGAAATCTAGGATTATTTTTATTCTCTTCAATTAATGATGAAAAATATGCTGCTTTAACTCTGCGGAGGGTCTTGTTATACAACAATAGTCTGTCCCTCCAGATTAAGTAGGATTCCTCTTGGTGTGTAGAGCGCCATTTTCTCTCCAATTTCCTAACATTGTGCTTCAAGGAACGCAGCTCTGAATTAAACCAAGGAGCCAGCTTCCTGTGAATAATCACCTTCTTTTTCAAGGGAGCTACATTGTCTAATGCAGAACGCAATGAGGAAGTCACATTGTTAGCAAAGGTATCGATTTGTGAATGGGAAGAAACAGCAATGCTGCCATCTACAGGGCATTTCTGCAATACTGAGGATATTAAGAAGGGGACAGACTCTTTAAGTTTTGATACAGCATTATCCGATAAAAATCTACTATAATGGAACCCTCTTTTGGGGGTGGAGAATTCAGTTAGATTAAACTCAAATGTTATTAAAAAATGATCAGACAGGACAGGGTTGTGAGGAAATACTGTTAATTCTTCACAATCAATGCCATATGTCAGCACAAGGTCTAAAGTATGGAGCCGAGAGTGCGTCGGTTCATGCACATTTTGAGCAAAACCAATTGAATCTAGGATAGTTTTAAAGGCTACACTAAGGTTATCACATTCAGTGTCAACATGGATGTTAAAATCACCCACTATAATAACCTTATCAGTATTTAACACCAGATCAGATAAGAAATCTGACAACTCATCCAAAAACTGAGTGTAAGGGCCTGGTGGACGATACAAAACAACAAACAGAAGAGGTTTTATTGCTTTGCAGTTTGGATGAGGGAAACTGAGGGTTAAATGTTCAAAAGAACTGTAATTATTAGTTGGCCTGGGACTAATTAATAAATCAGACTGAAAGATAGTTGCCACTCCTCCTCCTCTTCCCACAGATCTGGGAATGTGGAAATTTGAATAACTGGAGGGGGTTGACTCATTTATACTAACGTAGTCCTCTTGTAGCCAGGTTTCTGTGAGACAAAACAAATCAATCTGATTATCAGAAATCAATTCATTAACTAACAAAGTCTTTGGAGGGAGAGACCTTATATTTAATAGACCACATTTTATTATTTTATTTTTAGGTTCAAGGTGAACCATATTGATTTTTATTAGGTTTTTAAGATTTGTTCCTTTTAGATAAGTTTTTGATCTGTTAAGTTTTGGCCGTGGGAAAGACACCGTCTCAATAGGATAATGGGTGGGTAACAGTACAGAAGCTGCAGAGAGGTGTGTTAAACTACGGCTCTGCTTCCTGGTCTGGACCCTGGGTTGTCAGCATTTAGGAGGACTAATAAATCCGGCCAGATTTCTAGAAAGAAGAGCTGCACCATCCAAAGTAGGATGGATGCCGTCTCTCCGGATCAGACCAGGTTTTCCCCAGAAAGTTCTCCAGTTATCAATGTAGCCCACGTCGTTTTCTGGACACCACCTAGACAACCAGCGGTGGAATGATGACATGCGGCTAAACATGTCATCACTGGTCAGATCAGGCAGGGGACCAGAGAAAATTACAGAGTCCGACATAGTTTTAGCAAACTCACAAACCGAAGCAACACCAACTTTGGTGACCTCTGATCGGCGTGACCGGGTGTCATTACCGCCAGCGTGAATAACAATTTTGCGGTATTTACGCTTATCCTTAGCCAGTAGTTTTAGGTAGGATTCTATGTCGCCTGTTCTGGCCCCTGGTAGGCATTTAACTATGGTCCCTGGTTTCTTTAGTGCCACATTTCTTATTATGGAGCTGCCAATAATTAAGGTCGGCTCCTCGGCGAGATTGTCGCTCAGAGGGGAAAATTTATTAGAAACGCAGATGGGTTGGTGGTGATCTGGGGTCTGTAATCTAGAGCTATGCTTCCTACGAACCGTCACCCAGCCAGCCTGGTTACCAGGCTGCTCGGGTGCTACTGCTTTAGGTTCGCTACGTGAAGTTACTCTATGCGGCTCCGCGCTAGCAAAAGAGCGGCTATCAGCTGGTTTTTCAACAGCACGGAGCCGGGTCTCCAATTCTGACACCCTCGCCTCCAAACCTACAAAAACACTACATTTATTACATGTACCATCATCACTAAAGGAGGCAGAGGAATAACTGAACATCTGACACAGAGAGCAGCAGATAGGAGACTTAGTCAGGGACGGAGAAGCCATTATGAGGCTAAGGCTTGGCTAGCGCTAGGCTAACGCTAGGCTAAAGCTAGGCTAACGCCCTATTATCACGCCAAAGAACAAACCGTGTGAAACACGAGGAGTTCCCAAACGTGATGAGCAGCCACAGACAATGTTTTAAAAGTGCTTATGTTTGGAAACAGATGTTACAACAAAGAGGTTTAAAGATAAAAAGCGAGAGAGCCTGGAGCAGAGCTCCGTCGTTCACACAGCAACAACAGAAAGTGATACAATACGCCTTACCGCAAACAGGAAGTCCTGTTAGACAAAAAGATTAAGCTGCAGGGTTGAACAAAACCCTGTGTTTCCTGTGTTTTCAGAGTTTCCAGCCCTAAGCATCGAAACCTGTTAAACTGCAGTAAGCAGACTTTGAATATGGAACTTGCCAAAGCTGGAAAATACATAAATAAATAACAGACAGCTGGATGATGGGTGAAGGAAGGAAGGAAGGAAGGAAGGAAGGAAGGAAGGAAGGAAGGAAGGAAGAGAGAGGAAGGAAGGAAGGAAGGAAGTAAAGAAGGAAGGAAGGAAGGAAGGGAAGAAGGAAGTAAACGAATGCCGAATGAAGTACAGGAAGTAAAGGAAGGAACTGTCGGCCATAGGCATTACGTCATTCCGGAAGGCAGCCTGCCGGCAGTCACTCCTTCCGTTCCTTCCTGCCGTCGCTCTCCGGCTTCCTAGCCTTCCCTCCTTCCGTCCCGTCCCGCTAGTAAGTCTCGAATAAGTACCTAACTCAATTTAGAATGAGAAGAGGATACGAGGAGTGCAGGTAGGATGAACACAGAAGGAAGGAAATATCTCATCAGCATTTAGATGGTGGGATAAAGGCATGAGCTCTCAAAATGTAAATATTTTCCATTATTATATTTTCTTTTCTACAAATTAAGGTATAAATTTAACTTCCCTGTGAGAGGAAAATCCCTAACAACATCAGCTGAATTTGTCTGCCATTGATTTCTCCCACAGGTTTTGGTTTGAGATAATGGTGAGGCTGCACTGTTCTCTCCCACTTCCTGCACTTGCTGCCCATCGTCTGGTTCACATCCAGAGATCAGCCACACTGTTTCCGTGAGACATCCTGACTATCTTTACTCCAGTTGTCATGGAAACTGTCACAGACGTGCCAAAGAGATGTAAACAGCCAGAGTTGTTTGAGACTCCCCTCCATCCCTCCCGACCTCCTCCCATTCCAACTAGGTACCAGGAGAGAGCTGCTGAAAATACAAAATACCAAATTTGTGACATGGATATTGCATCGAAGTTGAAAAGCAGAGACAAACATCTCAAACAGAGGAGGTGATTGGATACAAGGCAGTGTCTTTTAACATGTTATGAAATAGATGTGTTATTTTATGTCAAAGTATCTTCTGTTAAGTGCCTCAACTCAACATCAAGAATATATAAACTGTTTTGCAAAAGTATTCATTCTTGTTAAACTTTTAAACAGTTACATTTTCACATATGAAAAAATTGGGATTTTAAGTCTTAAACCAACAACACAATTTGAGTTTCAGTTGTAAGATTTAAATAATTAAACCAGAGGATTCAGGTACCAGGCAGCTCTAATCAAAAAGATCTATGTTAGCTGTGTATGTTACTGTATCTATGTTAGATACGAGTACTGCAATGGTCAGAGCAGGTGTTTGAACCAGCGCCACTGTAGCCCTGGATGGACAGTCGTAGTGGAAAACCCGCTAAAGTCTCTGTCCAGTGAGACTGGGACAGAGACAGACATAGGCATTTAAACAAAAAATCGTTGTAGACTACAAGTAAAAACAGAAGACAGTGGACAAAAATTATAATCATAACTATTTGTCATGTGTCAGGAATGGCGCACCAAAACCAAAATAAACATTTTACATTTTTTTGTGTTAGACCATTTGAATATGCAAGTACATGTAGTAGCAGGATGTATTGCAGCAATGAACAAACCATGTGATGATAACGGATCATGTGATGATGCAGATAGTACATAATAGAATCAGGGACTAATAAAAATATTGTGACGTTCATCCGGAATGTAGCAGCCGTTTTGCCATTATGACATGACAAATTGCAACTCCCAGCATGCAACACAGTTTAGACTACAACTTCCCGGGCTGCCTACAGCTCCAGTCACAATCAAATTACTCCCTAGAAATAAAACCACAGCAGAGCCAAGAGCTCATTCTTCTTTTTTGCTGCCCGCTGTGTTGAGAAGATGTTCAGCTGAACTTCTGCGTGTTGTCACACATGGTGGGCCCATGATTGAATTCTTATCAGGACCAAGTTTGCCGTATCACCTTTTTACAAACAAACAATAGGTGCATTCCAAGTCAGATGTAAATCAACAACCCACCTGTCACTCTCTCACTGAGTTGAGTACATGGTCACCTGAGTCATGATGAGATTTCGTATGTAATCTCTATAGCATGAGTCGTAGGAACGAGTTGCATATGCTGGGGAGCTGGTAGCACAGCCCTCCCTCTCTCTTCAGTGTTGGCTTTTCTCTTTTGATAAAGAGTGCTTCTTTCAAACCATCTTTTCTCTTTGGCCAAGATCTGGACATCATTCTCATCAAAAGTGTTTTCTTTGCTCTTGTTGTAGATGCACATGGACAAGCAGGTGGGCAAGATTTAGCAGTCCACAAGGAATGGGCAAAAAGTTACTTTACTAATACAAATACATTGAATTTTGTGATTGTCACAAAGCCTCAGGAGTATTAATACTGCAGCAAGGCACCGTACATCTGTTGTTGAGCATGCTGCAGTTTAAAAGTGTTGTGCAATTACACACTGTTTTAAAGTTATTTAATGTGTAATAAATAACTCTCGGTCTGTTAGGTATTGTCCGGTGAATATCAGCTCAAGAGCTGATATCAGGACAATAGTTGAAAGGGTTGCCCTGCGATAGACTGGCGACCTGTCCAGGGTGTACCCCACCTCTTGCCCATTGTCAGCTGAAGACATGCACCAGCACCCCTCGCGACCCCACAAGGGATAAAGTGTGGTAGAAAATTGATGGATGGATGGATGGATGGATGGATGGATGGATGGATGCTGTTTATCTGAATTAACACTATATTTCAAACAACAAATCCTCTCTACAAGGCTAGTGAAACTTAACTAAAACTACTAAGCAAAATTAGGATAAAAAGAATCTACGGAACTATGTACACACAAAAGGCACAAAAGATGAAATAAAGTAATTGGTTATCAGCATCATCAGAATAATTCAGTAAATCCTGGTTCACTGCAGATCTACTGTAAGTTAAAGAACCAAAGTTCACCTTGAAGAATGTAAATTGAGGTTAAATTAGCTAGCTCATACCAAATGTTCTGAATTAACTAATTCAGAACATTTGGTATGAGTTAAACAAAACGTTATTTGATGAAATAACATTTTTAAGAATGATTTTCTCAGTAAACATCAGTAAACTTCTAGAATGCTCGAGTTTATTAATGCAATTATACCTCCGTGAGACTAGGGGTCACTGTAGCGATTGGTCACTAAAATCGGTTACTCCTGGCTTCATAGCAGGGCACCCTGCATTGAGAGGCTGTCTCTACGTGGATGTGTGAAATTCCTTTGCTCACAACCCATTTTGATTTCTCCTCATGTTACATGTTGTTCACATTTCAATCCGATTTCCACCCATGGCTTGATGGCACAACAAAAGCATCTAATGGGTCTTTTCCATGGACTCCACTAAGCCATACTTTGCTCAACAACGCACACTTTGAGTGTTTTTTTGACTGACCCTTTTCCCCTACCTGGCCGGATGTCGTCCTCTCTCAGGATATGGTGCGGTTTTATCGAGTAGAGCTCTTTAAATCAGCCGACTACTAGTCAGTGATTGGCCATGGGTGTGGCCAGCCAGCCACTGCTGATTGGCCATAGGTGTGTAGCCGGGGGGGAAAAAACAACTGGGGCAGAGAGCAGAGCGGACACAGACACAGAGACCACGTATGTGTGTGTAGGCAAGGGCTGCAGCCTGGGACAGTTTCTCTCACTGCCAAGTGAAGCGGAGCCACTGTTGATACCACACCGCTTAAAGCTACTGGAATAATCTTGCTTTATGCTTGACGCATCCGCAAGGTCCGTGCGGACAAATTACGTAATTTTGGCTTCCATGCACCCCAGCGCGGCAGAAATTTCCACTCTGCGCACATGGGAAAAAATTTAAACTATGTGGACAGTACCACGCGGAAAACATGGCCGACGAACAGCTGCTCCTTCTAGTCAGAAGTTTGTAAATATTGACATATTTATGATTCGGCCCAAAAAGATCACTGTGATCAACAAATTAACAATTCCTGGACAGAAATCGGCATCACTCTTGGAAGAAGGTAAGAGGCTTAAATGTTGGAAACAACTGTGTTTTCTACTTCTACGTGTTGTGGGGTATAGTATTAGAGGACCACATGTGGCGCCCACGAGCCTGTTCTAAAAAAAAAGCACAATCCACCAGTGAGCTTAATCTAAAACTTTCTTTTGTTCTCCGTTACTTTTCCTGTTTATTCACACTTGCATTTATATAGATTTAAAAATAATATCTATAACAAACAATGAAAATGTGTTTATTTTACATAAAGTCAAGGTGAACTCTGACTCCCTTTAGTTCAAAGGTCAGTACTGGTAGCCCTTCGTATGAAACTGTACCAATGAAGTAGCTCTCAGTTTCGAAAAGGTTGGTGACGCAAACTAGTAACAGGAAAGATGTTAAATTTGGTGTGACATAATTTTCAAGACAAAACTCATTATAATACTGAATTATAAGTGTCAACAAGGTGCGTTGATATAAGCTTATATCATAGAGATGAATTGAAGATGGTGGACCTGAAAATAGTTGCACTGCAGTGTAGCGTTTCATTCCTGATAAGTACCTCGTAATGAGGCCGCAATTGCTGAGGATGACTGAGTGGTTTCGGCTGTGGAGTGGGGGCTCAGTTTACAGGCTTTGTTCCAGGTGTGTGGTCAAAAAAGCAGAAACGCTAAATTACTCACATGCTGACATGGAGCCCCTTATTGACGGGCGAAAGAGCAGTGTTTAGTGGCATGTGTTAAGTGCCTGTGCAGACGTGGGCTGTGAATAAACACCACAACATCTGGGAGCAAGACGAAAAATAAACTTCTTACTATTGATGAAAAACACAGAAAAGAAAAGGAGGTTCTCTCACCAGCTGCAGGGGGAAATGAGTTCCAAGTCAGCTTCACAGGAAGCCGGCACTCTAACAGTCCTATCCGGCACTTCACTTCTAAAAGTATGTGAGATCATCATAAGTACAGTCACGCAACTCTTCCTTTCAGCAGGAAAGACATTTAACTAAATCTCAGAGCTAAGACTTACTTAAGATTTGCCACCAGAATAAAATTCAAAGTCAATATTTAATACCAGTTGTACTTTTTTTCTCTATTTAATCATTGTTCCCCTAGTCTCAGCTGGTTTGAGGAAAAACACAAGCATGGTTACATGTGAAGCCCAGATGAACTATAATTAACCCAATCAATGCACACTCACAGTGCTGTGAGACGTCTTTGCCACCTTGCAGTTTTTTTCTTCTTTTACTTTTATCTTACTTTGACTTTTGAGATCGTTGCATACATTTTAATATCAGAAAAAGTAAATACAAAATCTAGTTCTTAAATGCTAGCTTAATTTATAAGGTAAACAAAACTATCCAAATAAACCTTGCCCAATAGGAAAGAGTAGTTGCCCCTTTTTGCAAGAATTGCTTTAATTCTGCCCCATCAGAAGGTTCCCATGCATGAAAGTCCTGTTTGTGGTCATGGCACAGCATCTAAATCTTATTTGCATCCAGACTTTGGCTAGGCCAAACCTTAACCTTCATTTGGGGTTTTTTCTTCTTTTTTTGAGCAATTGTTTCTCATCCATTGTTGAGTTTCTCTAGATTGAGGCAAGGTATGTTGATAATTTAACCTCCTTCATGTTGGAAAACAATGGCATTCCAGATAAGTGTTCATGTTCCCAATTACACAAAACTGATCATGTGGTGGCTTTGCTTAAGTGTTAAATAGCCCAGATTACTTTAACGATAACTTTTAGATCGTCTGCATTGTTATGCCTGGTTTCTCTTCCCTTGACAGTACACCATAAATTTTCTGTTAAGTCAAGGCAGTTTTGCTGGCAAATCAAGTCAATTATCTTGTGCTCTGAACACAAGGTATCAGTACCTTTGGCCAACACATTGTTATGAGAGGCTCCTTGAGACAAAACCTACAATTTCTCTCACATCCAACTCTCTCATTTATACCATTAAACTCTCTTAAATACACACTGAAACTCTCTTACATACACCATTAAACTCTCTCACATATACCATCAAACTCTCTTACATATAGCATTACAATCTCTCACATATACCATTAAACTCTCTCACATGTACTGTCAAACTCTCTTAAATAACCTGAGTGAAGTTGGCCCCCCCATCTTCTTCAAATCAGACAAAATTGGTGTCAAACATTTGTGCTACGTTTGTGCTGGTTTGTGCTGCAAAGACTTTCGTTTGTGCTGCTTTGGTTTTGAAGCTATTAATGAAAATGTAAAGGTCAAAAGGTCAACCAGCCCCCCCACCTTCTTCAAATCAGACAAAATTGGTGCCAAACGTTTGTGCTACGTTTGTGCTGGTTTGTGCAGAACATTTTTTCGTTTGTGCTGCTATAATTTTAAAGATATAAAAAAAATTTTTATAGAGGTCATCACAGGTCAACCAGCTTTGATCCGGGTAGGCAAAAGGCGAACACAATGGCGGACGCAAACAAAGGAAACGAATTCTCGACGTATTTTTTTTCTTTAAATAACGTATCACAAGATTGTTTTAACAGTAAGTTGATGATTGATGGTATCAGATTGCCAGATCCACACAGCAAAAGCCTGAAGGGATGGAGCGAGTCTGTGAAATGCTGGCCAAGTGTTCTGTACGGCAACATATACAGCTACCTTATCAACACGGCAGGCCAGTACAGACGAGAGAGCACGAAAGACATAAAACCACTGGACGGCTACAATTATTTTATATCAGGAAAAAGGCTCCAGCAACCCCAGCGACCCCATGAGGGATTAAGTGGGTCAGAAAATGGATGGATGGATGGATGGTTGAATGTTCAGACATGTTTGTGTAATATACAAAAGTGGAGTTGGACACAGACAGCGCCTCAGCAGAGAGGAAGACCCACCACCGGTAGGTTAAAAAAAAACATTGTTCACAAAGGATTATTCTGGTGTTTTTGTCTTATTAATCCTTTTCACAGACTCATGCCAGAGGGTTTGCATACATTGTACATGTACGTATATTATTACGAAACAAACGTTTACGTCTTGACTTAAGTATATATCCTAATTTTATATTTATATAATTATTTAAGTAGAAATATGACTAGTGCAAAATTAAGTTGCATTTACTGGAGATGAAGTGTAGACTGCATATTCTGTTGTGGTATGATGGCTCCCACAGTCGATTGGGATTGTCTGCCTGCATCCTTTTCATTGAAATTATCCATTTCTTTCTTCGTCCTTCGGTAAACGAAAGAAACGTACATCCGACGATTTGGAATGCCTCTGTGTGCAACCGGGAGCACAACAAGTCGTAGGCATTGTTTAGATTCCAAAAATAAACAAACTAAAAGCATGCTCTAATTCACCCATTTTGTCATGGTAGTAGACGGGAACAGTACTGTTTTTGCCTACCCGCGGGACCCAGATGTAGCTCGTGACGTCACGCCTGAACTGGTCTATAGCCAGGAACACGGCAGAGAGAGTTCTTGGATTGCTGGAGTAGCAGCAGCACCAGCAGCACAGCAGGGATATTACTTGGAGCGTTGGGGTAGCAGTAGATCCAGCAGCACAATAGAGAGTTTACTACAGCTACGTATTGACAAATACGTAGCTGTATACGCCACAGACATGCACCAACTACAGCGTTCGTATGAAAACAATATTTAACGAAAAGCATCTGCAGTTCTATGCATTTTGATGACATCTCTAGTGAAAGGTATGCATAATATAGTTTCAGGAAAGGTAGACAATCTTTCCTTTATTAGTTCTGCTAAAGGTTTCACTGTCACGTGTCCTACCACGTTAAGGCTGACTAAAAGCAGGCCACGTTCCAATTACTCTCAACCCATCCACCGTATTTACAGAGAGAAATGCAACATTTAATGACAGGATCTACAATTTGTTACATTTTGATGACAATTCTAGCAAAAGAATCCATCAAATTTTCATATTATTCTTTGTGGAAGTGTAGATAATATTTTGTATAGTGGTTTTTCTAACCCCAAACCCATTTGCTGTTTCAATGGAGGTTGCTAATTTTTTTTACTTCAAAATCTTTATGATGAATGAAAGATTGTCTACCTTCCCTGACCGAAGATGAAAAAAATAATATACACACTTCTCGCTAGAAATGTCTTTGAAATACATATAAATGCAATTGTAGTGCTTAAATGCTTAATGTTAACTGGGTTGCTAAAATATTAAATGAAAGTACCCTGCACGTCAAATAATGATGAGAAGGCGGTCCCCCATGCGTCAACTTGTGACTGTGAGGGAACCTGACGAAGCGTCAATATATAACATGTAGGGAGCGAGAAGTGTTGCTTTGGCAGTGTGAGCAGGGGCCAAGTCCAAATGGAACGTGAAATCAGGATTTCCTTAAAGGTTGTGTGCAGAGGGAAGCATTGAATGCTCTGAACCTTTCTGGAAGATGACTGAATCTGTTTCAGATTTGATGAACACCATGGACCAAGACAAACAGATTACTTCCCACATAATCACTAAGTGTGGAAACTTCACACTGGACCTCAAGCTGCTTGTATTTTGTGTCTCTTCCTTGCTCCTCCAGACACTGGGACCTCGGCTTCCAGGTAAAACAGGATATCTTTACTTTCACCTGGAGAAAAGGTCTTTGGACATCTGACCTATGTCAAGATTTTTGTCTCTGATTCAAGTCATGGTCCATGCCTTGTGATTCTCCCTCCAACTCTCTGAGGGCTGTGGTTACTCCCGTTTCCTTGACATTTTTTTTCCCCAAGGCACTTTTCCTTCCACTTGCCTTTCCATCATAATCTTTGGACACAGCACACTATGAACAACAACCTTATTTAGCATTGATGCTCTGTGGCTTACCTTTTTTTGCAGGTGTGAATGACATTGAGTAGTCTTCCCTTTCATTTTATTGGCTACAACATGGTCACAACATTTTTTTTTCTTTAGGTAACATTTTAATTGGATTTAAGTATTGAGTTTCATTAGTTGATTGCCAGAATCACCCGAATTAACAAAACTGAATTGAATTACCCAAATAAACCATAATTTTGATTGCATTCTAATTTATTAAGATTATCTTGTTCATCACCTCAGTTGGATTCTGATTGGACAGTCGTTTAGCCACCATAATGATACTGAATCTTCTGTGGATATGAACCAAAACAGGAACCTCCTGCATAACCTCGTAACCTGATCTTTATGTTTATCTGTGCAGTGATGAATTCCCTTGTGAGCCGACTGAGGAAACACTTAAAGCACACAAGGCCATTTTTTCCCCCTCTCTTTCTTTTCACAGCTGGGTGCTCTGCCCAATGTGTGTCCACGCAACACATAATTCAGCTTCATTCAAAGAAGGTGAAACTGCATCAGTGGTGTTCATCCGTGTAGAAACAACAGAGCAAAGTGCTCCACACAACAGTATGAGTTGTATGCACACAATATGAAACTAGCTAACACAGCTGAGGCAATCTCCCTTAGAGCATGTGTGCTGAATAAATAGAATTGTTTTTGCAGACTCGTTTTGTATTTGTTCTCTACTGCCCTTGCAATTTAGGCATGACATTTATGACACTTTATAGAGTCCGTGAAGGAGAGTGCCGTTTTATGCCGTTTTCTAGCAAAGAGGCTGTAATGGACTGCACATGAATACTAATCCAGCTTTGGCATCTCGCCACAGTTAAGTGATGAAATTTTGTGAAATCTGTGTTTCTGTGAGGCCTCTGTTCATTGTATCTACACAGCAAGATTTCTATTAATCATGTGTTGTCATTAAGGTAAGTAAATAACTTCAGAAAGCTTATATTTAATGTGTAAACAAGCTTTTTTCCGCTTCTTTTTTTTTTTGGTCATGAAGATCAAATCCTGTCAACGCAAGCGGACCAGTGGGTATGCTGTTACTTTTACATACTGTCTGAAACATTGACCAAATACAGAAACCTGGAGCTGCAAATTACCAGCATGACCATCAAAGGGATCGCTTGAGTTGGTCATGATGAAATATGACATTAGTCATGTTGAGGAAAGTTGTCTTTCTGCATAAAAATTATGTGCTTATACATTCAAGTAAAAATACTGCAGGATTTTCAATTACTGTAATTGTAATAACAGCAATTTTCAATTACTGTTATTTTCTTGGACAAATAAAATTCTAAAACTAACGGTGTGCATTTCCATTTAACCTCCTACTAAGAGACATCTCCAAACTGACAGGCTGGGGCATTGATTAGACAAGGAACCTAAATGCCCCTAATAATTCTGGAAGAGCTGCAGAGATCCAGGGATCAGATGTGGAAATCTGTTGCTAGGACAACTACTAGGTAGGGGCTCCGCAAATCAGATGTTTACAGAACAGTGGGCAGAAGATGGCCATCAGAAATCCTGTTTGCAGTTTACCCAAAGCCATGTGGGGACATGATGGAAGTGAAAGAATGTGCTCTAGTCATATGAAAATTTGTTGGACAACATCTACATCTGTCTAAAAACCCATGTTTTCAAAACAACATTTTCTGTTTGATTTATTCATTTTGGTTGTCTCCACCTCAACTGAGATTAATCTTATTTATATATACAATGAAATGCATTATTATTACTATTAATATTTTGAAAAATATATGTCTTAAGGAAAACTAGGACAACTCAGCCTGAACATGTCCCTATGGTAAAACATGGTGGAGGCAGCATCTGTCAAATCCACTGAGCTGTGTGCAGGATGGTGGATGGTTCTGTAAACCATGCACCATCAGCTTTGTCCCAAAACAAAGCTCAGCCAGTGCCAAAACAAATGATAAGCCCAGTACAGCCCAAACAAGCCAAGACAAAGATAGCCAGACAGATGACACAGAAAGAGACTACATCAGAACTACAGGAGGATTCAACCCAGATCTCAACAGGACAAAAAGAGGACCCCCATTTAACTCCCACAGAGAACCCAAAAACCTCCATCCCCACGGACACCGGTCCAGACTGTACCAACCTCCCCTTTTCTCCACAAAGTCCAGATGTCCCCTTGATGGAATTCAGACACAACATGAAAGAAGTTTTTAAGATTGGCCTGCAGTTGATATCCTCTTCACATAGCCATTCTGACAATCCCAGCTCTGTGACTAAACCAAAATCCTCCAAAGGCTGCAGAGCCCCTGATCCTCCTCCTTTACGTATCAAGGAACATACCTGTGCTCAGGGCCTTCAGATAACCTCTCTGATACACACTGGGCCCTAGCAGCAACTTTATCAGACGTGACAGTTTCCAGCATCAGCTTGGGCCTTTTGTCAGAGATTATGGAATATCTGTGATGATTCGTGGCAGAAATAAAAAAAAAAAGGATAACAAACAGGAATAAACAATCATACTTAAAAGTCATAAATTGTCAGATGCACACTGCCACAGACATAATTAACCCCTAAATCAAATGAACTGGTTTTATTAAACATTAGATCTGTTATGAAAGTTTCATTAATGACTTCATTGCTGTCAGTAATCTTGATGTTATGTTTTTAAGAGAAACATAGTTACATGAATTTAATGAAGTACCTACTCTGAGAGTCGACTCCTCCAAACCACAAATTTCTCTGTGAGAGCAGACAGCAAAGGAAAGGTGGAGTGGCAACATTGTTTTGTGATTCACTGAAGTGTAAAAAGATGTTTTTGGTAAAATTTGACTCTTGAATATTTGGTTCTCCAAGTAAAGAGCCCGGTACGAACTATGTTCTTCAATGTTTACAGGCCTCCTAAGTCCAAATCAAACGTCTTAGTGACCTCCTGTCTGTGATATGCATTGATTATGACTGTTTAATTATTGTGGGAGACTTGAACTTTCATGTTGACAACCCTGAAGACAGAAGTGCAAAAGAACTGTGTGACACACTTAGAAACTTTGGTTTAACTCAACATGTTAAACAGCCAACACACAAACAGGGACATATTTTAGACTTGATCATCACTAAAGGTCTAAAGATTTCACAGGTCAATGTAACTGATGTTGCCCAATCTGATCACTTTTTTTTACCTTTGAAAGGATCATTACAGTGACTCATTTAGCCAAAGGGACATCATAAGAAAATGTTTTTCTTATGATGTCTTTTAAGGACAATTCCATAGAAACTTTTACCCAGGCATACTCTGCTATTTCAACTTTATGCTGCAACTCAGTAGATGAACTAGTAGATAACTTTCAGTCTAAAGTCTCAGATACCACTGACTGTATTGCTGTGCAGTGGTATCCAGTGTTAAAGTGAAGGTAGCAGTTAGAAGTGAAAAAAGGGAGTGTCGAAAAGCTGAACGCAGGTGGAGAAAGAACAGACTCCAGGTTCACAATGACATCTATAAAGAGAGACTTTACAGATATAACTTAAACTGAAACATGCAAAGGAATCTTTCTCCTCTGAGATTGTTAACAAAACATTAATAATGCTCGTTAGTGATGGGTCGATGAGGCGTCATGAAACGTTTCGACACATTGCAACTCTGTGCCGATACTGTGCCGATACTGTGTCACTGAATACTGACACCTGCTGGACCTTAAAAATCACTACAGGCAACCTGGTTGACAGAGTTAACTGACACTGATTTGATGACCAAGTATACACAATACAATTTAAATCATTGTATGTTGCATTGTATTATTTTATATTTTCATTTGAATCAAACATATATTTGATTTTTTTTAGATACAGTCAATAAATAATGTGAAGGAGGATGCTTGTGGACTGGCTTTTTTATTTTTTTTTTTTTACAAATGGTTGATCGGGTGCTGTGTTTAGTTACCTGACTGATATCATCTGTTCTGAAATCGGACATGCTGAGTATGACAAAGGGAGGAAGAACTACTCAGAGTAGCAACTTTCTACTCAGTGTAGATCAGCCGTTTTTTTCTGAAACGACGCTCAGAACAAAGACGCACAGCGCAACCCGCCCAACCAAAAAGGCGTCTGCCCAACCCATCCATCAGTGGTGCGCTCCGATCAGCACCTGACGCTCACAGAGCGAGACTGTGGTACAACACCATCACACCAGAGTTGCAAAATAGTAAAAAATTAACCATTATTAACCGTTATTTTGTTTACAGTTCAGCTTGGATTTTCTTTACTGCGCAGCATAGCTCTGCTGTGCGCGCTGCTGTGCGCGAATGCACACGCGTGCAGCTTAGAGGGAACAGAAACAGTTTGGCGCGTCAGTCAGTTCGAAACAGGTGCTGTATTGGTCACGTGACCGAAACAGTTCCTGTATCGGTCACGTGACTTTTCCGTAGCAATACACACATCGACACGGGTTTCGCTCTATGAGACCGACACATGCGCCGACGCATCGGTGTTGCCGGACCCATCACTAATGCTCGTGTTTTATTTGCCACAGTCGACAGGTTAACAAACCCTCCTGTGTCTGTGGCTTCCTAACTCCACTCCACTCCACCAGGGCCTGCAATGAATTTGCTAAGTTATTTACTGAGAAAATCCTAAAGATTAGAGAATCAGTCTGTGCATGTATATCAAGTTCAGAACCAAAGCTGTTTCCAACTAGAACTTATCTTGACAAAATGTCCCAATTCACCCAAATAAACTATAAAAGCTTAGAGGAAATTGTTTACCATCTAAGTTCCTCCTCCTGCTGCCTTGACGTTTTACCCACAGCTTTCTTTAAGAAAGTTTTTCCTGTCATAGCGGCTGATTTGACTCAGATATTAAACACGTCCCTTCTGTCAGGTGTTTCCCCCAGTCCCTAAAAACAGCAATTATCAAACCACTGCTGAAAAAGAACAATTTCAACAAACTACTTCTCAAGAACTACAGGCCCATCTCAAACCTCCCCTTTATCAGTAAGATTATTGAAAAAGCTGTCTTTTAACAATAAAACAGATTCTTAACAATGACCAGCCACTTTGACATCTTCCAGTCAGGTTTCTGTGCTCACCACAGTACAGAGACCGCCCTTGTCAAGGTGTTTAATGACATCCATATAAATACAGACTGTGGAAGAACCACAGTGCCTGTATTATTGGACCATTCTGTTAGAGCACCTGGGAAACCGGGTCAGCCTTTTTGGTACAGCACTCCACTGGTTTAAATCCTACTTAAAGGACAGGGACTTTTTTGTGTCAGTAGGTAACTTTACATCAGATATGACAAAAATCGCATGTGGGGTTCCTCAAGGGTCCATCCTGGGTCCCCTCCCATTCAATATCTACATGCTCCGTCTAGCTCAGATCATAAACAACAACATGAGGTATCATAACTATGCAGACGACACACAGCTCTACATCACCATGTCACCAGGTGACTATGAACCTATTCAAGCACTGGGTGAATGCTTCAAAGAAATCAATGCATGGACATGCCAAAATATGGACCAATAGAGGAGAGATCAAAAGTTAACACACAGCTTCAGTCGCTTCAGCTAGAAACCACCGATCAGGCCCGAAATCTGGGAGTAGTGACTCAGACCTGAACCTCCAAAAGCATCTAAAGACAATTACAAGGTTGGCCTTATATCACCTGAGGAACATTTCCAGGATTAAAGGACTAATGTCTCAGCAGGATCTGGAAAAACTAATCCATGTGTTTATTTTTAGACTAATTGATTACTGCAACGGTGTTTTCACAGGTCTGCCTAAAAAGTGAATCAGACAGCTGCATCCAGAACGCTGCTGCCCTCACTAAGACTAAGAAAGTAGAGCACATAACCCCAGTTCTAAAGTCCTTACACTGGCTCCCTGTATCTCAGAGAATAGACTTTAAAATACTTCTGTTAGTCTATAAATCCCTGAATGGCTTAGCACCTAAATACATCACAGACTTGTTATCAGTGTATCAACCCTCCAGACCACTAAGGTCTATACAGAGTAGGTCCAGCCTACTCTACATACCTAGAACCAGAATCAACCATGGAGAAGCAGCATTTAGTTCCTATGCTCCACTTATCTGGAAAAAACTTCCAGAAAACTGCAAAAGTGCTGAAAGCCTGAGTTCTTTTAAATCAAGATTAAAAACACATTTGTTTAGGATTGCCTTTGACTGTTCTAGTTAAACTGTTAACTGAAATATCATTAGTTCAAGTTTGTAGTCCAACTGTTTTTAATATTTGCTTTTAGTTTCCATTTTCCCATGTTTTATTTAGTTTCATTTTTTCTATATTTTATTCCAGCTTTCTTTTATTCTGTTTTTCTTTCCTATATTTTAATCATGTAAAGCACTTTGCATTGTCTTTGTACTGAAATGTGCTATACAAATAAACTTGCCTTGGTGTGTGGCCTTATCACTGGCAGGGTGTGACCGGCAGCTTGTTAGGATTAGCATATAGATGAACAAACACTTCGCTTCTGGAGAAATCCTCCAAAGATCCCTTCTGTTGCTCTGCTCTCTGTTCCTCCGGCTGTCCTCCTGGTACCAGCTGTTCTCATCATGTTGGAACTTACCTCTAGCTCACCTGCCTGCACATCCTCCTAAACCATCCAGTCCACCACACGTCTTTCCTAGAAGGAAGTGAACAAAGAGACAGTATCATCAAACTGTGGTCCTCCACCAACTGCCAAACTCAATCATGGTGTTTCTGCTGTTATCTTTTCCTGGACGGCAACCTTTGTTGCTATTAGTAAGGATCCATTTCTCCTGGAAAGTTTATTATACATCGTAGAGCTGGACAATATAGAAAAAAAAAACATTTCGATAAAATGTAAATCGTATTGATCAATATTGATAATTATCAAAACATATTTTAAGGGCATCCCAGGCCATTTTATGCTATTGCGTGATGACCTATTTTTAGATAAAGAACACTGCTGTCAAACACAATCTTTTATTCAACCAACTTTATACCAAAACTGTAAGTCTTAAAAAAGAAAGAACAAAAAGAACACACACGCTCTGAACTCTTTGAAGCTTGTTAAAGGAGCGTTCTTGGGTCGGCCTTTGTATTTGGTTGGGAAGGTGTAATGACCGTTGTATTAACCTACATGATAGGCTAGAATGAAAAAGGAAGGAAAACTGTTCTTCTATTTAATATTTTATTGATCCCCTTTGTTTCTATTGAACCACACGTCTGTCTATTGATATTATTTATCAAATATTATATTTGATAAATCTTTTAAACTGTCATACTGAGTCTATAAATGTTACCTGCAGTGGATTCAAACCGGCCTTCCAAGAGGACAACAATCCTGAACATACAGCCAGACATATGAGATGGCTCAGATCGAAGCGTATTCCAGCGCAGACCTAAATCCAATGAAGCATTGATGGCAAGACTTGAAAATGGATATTGAGATACTTTTCATCCAATATAACATACAGATTGAGATATTTTACAAAGACTAATGGAGGAGTTGTCTAATCACCGCCATATCATATGGGAAGATTTTAATTGCTGTCTTGAAACTGTTCCCGATAGCTCGTCTAAGAAGCCGTATACTATAACAAAGTCAGAAAGCCATGGAGCATTTTATGACGCAGTGTGCCATTTCAGATGTTTGGCATTACTATAACCCTCTTGCACAACAATTTTATTTTTTCTTTCCTCTCCATGGTACATACGTATACGTAGGCTTTTATGTCATTGACAACAGCACTGTTTGGCAATACTCTTCATGCAATAGCAGTGATGAATAAAATTTCCAAAAACCTTTATTTCTCTTATGAGATGTTGGTGGTAGAATTTCTAGTGTTATAAGAGCATGGTCAGTTAAGGGAGTTGCATCAATTGAAGCATTGGATATAATGTTAGTTAAACTGTTACTGACCAGCCAGAAATCTATTATTGATTTTATATATAAGGTCATTACAAAAGGACTGAATAGAAGTATTAAAATAATAGTCAATAAATGAACTTGACCAACGATCAGGCCATTCATCAAACATAAGCTTAAAATCACTTCCTATTATTATAAACTCTGTGGTATAGTATGTTTTCAACTCTAAAATGATTTCTGACAACTTAGTGAGTAGTTTATTGTTTTGAACAATATTATTGTACCCATAAATATTGGCTATGATGATTAAAGAACTGTCAATATCCAATACTAACAGTATCCAGTGCCCATTTGGAGCTTTTTTGATCGCTACGACTTTTATTAAGCAAAGTTGCCATTCTGGCTGGTTTTGACGTTATATGGCTATAGTAAATGTTGTCCCCCCCAATTGATTATTCCAGAATTTTTAAATAATGCTTTACGTTTGACCCTATCTTGAAGACCATTTGATTTTAAATAAATAAATAACAGATTACTTTTTTAAGCAACATAAAGAATTTAAAAGGAAACGATCACTATTTTTTGAATGTAGTTAACTTATGAGCACCTATGAAAAGACAGCAGAACAACAAACATTTATGAACTATAAGCCAGTTTCACGAAACCCTCCAGCAGGAGCAAAATAGTATTAGTTCTTATTCTGAAGCAGCTGTTACAATGACCCTTTTCCCTTCCACAAAGGGGTAGAGACCCCTGAAGCCTGCCTTCTTCCCCACCTTCCTTGCCTTCTCGATAATCAGCCGCAGAGCATCACATGCAAGTTTGTCTTCTTCTCTGATATTTTCGCCTTCTCTCTCCTTGAATCAATTAATGCAAAGGTTCCATCTTCTTTTATAGCTTTCCAATTCCCAAGGTATTTCACGTAGCTCACCGTTTTCTCGGGTCAGGTTCACCACTGTATTTTTATATTCATCCACCAACTTTTTGCAATCATCAGTCTCACTCATGTTATATGCAATGTGATCACTGTTACTGCTGATTTTGGCCGTTGTAAAGATTACTTACCACTTGCTTTGCTGTGTAAGCTCCCGCCCTCATTCTCCAGCATGACGTGTCTGTCGTGCTGCTGTGCAATCAAAAACGGCACTTCAACCGAAAGTCTACCCAAGAATTTTGACCTGAAAATTTCTGTTTTTCAAAAAACTTTTTTCCAGGTAAAAATGTTACCTGGAATGTTACCTTTTTTTATTTCAAAAAAGTGACTTGAAATAAAAAGCAAAACTTTTTACAACAAAACTTTAATTAAAAAAGAAATAATTTCATTGCAGTTCATGATAAAAAAATTGATTGAAGTGACTTTATTTTTGATTGAATATGTGTGTGTGTGTGTGTGTGTGTGTGTGTGTGTGTGTGTGTGTGTGTGTGTGTGTGTGTGTGTGTGTGTGTGTGTGTGTGTGTGTGTGTGTGTGTGTGTGTGTGTGTTATTGCAAGGCACGACAATTGTAATTCTTTACAATAAGGAAGTCTGAAAAATTTAGTCAGAAGCCTTCAGCTGATTCAAAATGCTGCAGCAAGAGTTCTGATGAGAATTTGACATCATATCTCTACAATTTTGGCCTGTCTTTATTGGCTCTCTTAAATTCCAATAATTTAAAATTCTGTTTCTTAGATATAAATCCCTTAATAATCAAGCATCATATATCAGAGATCTGATAGGTTATCCTGACCTTCCTCTGCAGTTGTTCTACTATAGATTTAGGCTTTTGAAGGAAATTCTGCCTCCATTCGAATGCAAATATTGGATAAGGACTCTTTAGCCAAATCGGTTGCCATGAAAAGTGCTGTCCGAATATTACAAGGAAGGAAGTAGGAAAAGGAGCCTGTATGCTTCCTCTCGCGGCTAATTTAGCATAGGAAGCTTGCAATGTCCCTTACTGCCGCTAAGGAGCTATAAGGAATCCCACAATCCTTTGCATGTCATGTCACGTAAAAGCACTGCCCACCTCAAGGAAATGAACAAAACTGCCCAGAAAGTGGAGAGCACACACTTTGTAGTTAATTTTGGGAAGGTTCCAGGCCTGGATTTTACTCATCAACGTCATCAATCACATAATGACGTTGGAGTTAAAAGCTGTCCAAAATCAGCACTGCAGTCCAAAGCCCGATTCGTATCAGTGGTAGAGTTTTTGCTGTTGACGTCATAGGAAGGAACGGGTGCTAGGAACAGGAGCTAGGAGCTATTAGTAAGGGTATTTGGATTGACTCGCTGTCCAATTTTCCTCATGTCCTACTTTTTCCCACTACCACAAGGGAGCATCAGCTGAGCTTTTGCAGCCAATAATGCCCTGTTCTATTTCTATGGATGATACACTTGACTGTGTTTCTCTGTTTAAACCTGTCTGTCTCAAAGATAAAGCGACTACAGGAGGTATTCTTGCCACTGACGGTGTATACTCTGTGTTCCATTACATAGATTGTATTGCTTGTCAAGAGATTCAATGATTTGCTGTATTTTCTTTTCTAGGTTAAACTACTAAACTCTAATTTTTTTTAAATTTACATACATGTTTGTATGTAAAACGTATGTTGTTTTTCATGTCAAGTGCATTGAGAAGAGATTTGTTATGAATCAGTGATACATGAATATAGATAAGATAAGATAGTCTTTATTGATCTCACAATGGAGAAATTCACTCGTCACATCGGCTCATACAAGAAGGTGCAGAGTAGGGAAGGTGCATTCAGTTATATACAGTGAATCTTCATATATACAATGGATCAAAAAGAATACCAAAAAATACAAAAAAAAGGAAATAGGAATGGGCATATGATGTCTCATATAAACAGAATTAAACTGATTGTAAGTTGTCACATTTTCTTATTAGCTGTCGCTAATTAATCCATCACTCTCTGCTTCGTATAGAGCACTGGTCGTCGCCATCTTGGATAATAGCGCATAGTGACACACAACAAATAGAGCCTTGGGACTTGTCCCGCGATGTGACGTCACAAACTGGGAGGTGACAGTACTATTCTTGACCAAGATGGACGCCTCCACATAAACATGATTAAATGAAAATGACTCTTAATTAAAAAGCTATAATTTATTGAACAGTATGTAATAGTTTTATATTTAAAGTACTTTCAGCAGTTTGAATTCTGAATTTGACCAGACTTTTCTTTTAAGAAATGTTTGAATTATGTTATGGACTGTCGACCTGTCCAGGTTGTCTCCTGCTAGGATCGACTCCAACATCACCTGTCCATTCCGACTCCAAACAGGACAAACTGACTGTAACATCTGAGAGAAATTTTAAGGGAGAGCAGGCTGGCAAAATAGCAACAGATAAATACATTCCTAGAAGATATGACAAGAAAAGCTTTCAAAAAATACATGTTTCCACTTATTTTCCAATCTTCTCTTTTCTGGCTTCCTGGGAAATGCTGTATGGAATCTAAAATCCTTCTCACATCAGTTCCTTAACACCTCGTAATACCATATTATCCCAACAGAGCACTTTGCTCTCAGAGTGAAGGCTTAGTGATGATTTACAGAGTTTCTAAAAGTAGAATGGGAAGCAGAGAAAGCTTTAAGCCTCAACTCTCATGTGAAAACAACTCCCAGGTTGAGATCAGGAGGCAGACATTCTTGTTGCTTTTAGGATTTGGTTTTAAATCTTTCCTTTTGTTCTAATAGGTACTGTCTCATGAAAAGGCATTCAGCAACAACTCATATCGCATGTAAATTGCCTTGCAGAGGTACTTCTAAGGCTAGAACTTTTTCACATTTGGTCACATTACAATCTCAAACCTCAATGTATTTCATTGGGATGTTTTGTTATAGACCAACACAAAATAGTGCATAGTCAGGTGGATGGACTGTTAACTCTTTTCAAATAAGAACAAGGAAGCGCCTCCTTTTGCTTCAGCGGTTTTGTGATATGTTTCAACTAGCTTTGCGCACACAGAATTGCATTTTCCATATGCGTAACTGTTTTTTGAAGGTGCAAGACAGTATTTTGCTCAATCTATCTTCCCATCAACCCATCATATATAACCTTAGTATGATGCTGCCACTACAATGTTTTACCATAGAGGTGGTGTTTGCAGACTATAAATCAAGTAGGAAAGTCAGAAAGTTTCATTTTTGACTCTTCTGATTGGAGCACCTTCTTATGCATGTTTGTTGTGTTTTCCAAATGGCTTGAGACGAACTGAAAATAGGACTTCTGTTTTTTCCAGCAATAGCTTTATGGATGTCCGATTAGCCTAAATGCCAGATATGTGGCATACATGACCAGTAGTTGTCCTGCAGATTCTCCCACCTAAGCTGTGGGTTTCTACAGCCTTTCCAGAGTTACTATGGAAAGGTATTATTCGCTTCTTTGAATAATACTGCCCTGGCATGGAATGTCAGTTCAGGTGGACTACCATATCTATGTAGGTTTACAGTTGCGAGAAGATGTGAAAAGATTCATGGAGTATGAAGACTTTTTGCATTTTCTATGACGAAAAACATCAAATTGATTGCCATACAGATGCTGAGATTGTTGTTCCAGTTTTCACAGACAAATCAACAAATTACAGTGTATCTAAACTTGTCTTTGCAGTTGATTGTGACACCTTTAAATGTAGTCTTAAACCAATAAATATATATAAATAGATGTTTTTTTCCTCTCAAAGGGTGTGTTTGATTAAAAAGTTGGTGTCAAAAACCAAAACAGTGTTTGTCACATCCTGTTAAAAGGTCTCTCTTTGCTACAACAAAATAAAAGCTCTTCCTTTTGCCTTTTGGGCCATTTGTCATGAAGTACAAATTCTTACAATGAGCCTGTTTTGTGATTTGAAACTTCCAGCTCAGCAGGATCTATTAGTCATCTCCTGTCTGAGAGATAAAAAGCAACAAGAGAAAGAAAATTACATTAAATTTTAAATTTAAAGATGTGGGTAGCTAGAATCCACAAAATCTGTTTTCCACTATTTCTTGTTATCTGCTGGAGTATTGCCAGGGGCAATCTGAGAGATACATGCTAATGAACCTGATACTGGCCAGCCAGAGTCTTCAGCTAAGAGCAGCTCTAATGGTAACAGATAAACTTCCCACATCTTGCAGAGAAGGGACCAATTCAAAATTTAACAAAACTCTCTTCATGCATCCTACTTTTCAGGACTGGATGTTTAAAGGCGCTTTGAACTGCAGGAAGGGTTTTCCAGCAACTGGTGTATTTTGCTCGAAAAGCTTTTTGTGTCCTTTCCTCTCCTTGCAGCTTAGGCTACATATGTACGGTGGGCAAGGATGTGACTTTGGGTCTAAAATTGTGGGGCTTAAGCCGTATGCCTATTTATTTAATCATTTAATTTAGTTAAAGGATTTCGACTAATTTGACATTCCTGTGTTAGAGATGAATATAATGCTTGTATTGTAAAATAATTATTGTTAATGTAGTTGCAACTGTGTACTTAGCCAGTGAATTTCTAACGTGTTAGAGAACTTGCAAGACTTTAGTGTCTTCCGCTCATTTGATTTAGTGTGTCCAGCCATTATCTATGAAAAAAGTCAAACACATTCAAACTTAATTCTTACATCACTGTATTGATGCCACTACACACAACAAATGTCTTATAGACAATTCATGAAAACACTCACATTAAAAAATAAAGTCTTACTGGCTGGGCCTTACACACACCAATCTCTCATTCTCCATTGACTCTGCAGCTGCTCTCATGAGCCGTCTGCCCTATTGTAGCCCTGTTAGACGTGATCAGTGTACCTTTTCCGGGTAGTGATCTGGGCAGACTGAGGTCGATAGACTTAATAGTTCTGGATTTCTCCAGACTGGACAGATTTCCAGCCCACTTCCGGTTGTGCAAATAGTTGCACAGTCAGTGCTTTGTGTGTGACAATTGACTTTAACCAGTTAGAAAAGACAATATCTAATCCCAGCAAAAATAAATGAATAAAAACAGGCATCCCAACAGTTGTGAGACAAAAATCACAACAGTGACAAATGACACAGTAAGACGGTAACAGGAAAAATGTATGTTTGCTGCACCTCCAGACTTTCAAGCAGTGGATATTACTCATGTAATGATGTGACTGTGTCAGCCAAGTTTGTTTAAAGCCATTTTAATTTGAGTTTTTAAAAAAATGTTTAACATTCAAAACTAACATGGTTACTGTAATGCACTGTGTTTTGGACCCTATAATTCAGCCAGACACAAAGAGCAGTTTTAAAGGATTTATTAAAGCAACATGTGTAGCCAGTGTAAGAAACCTCTGGAACCACCGTAAGGGAGAGGAACAGGTTAGTGGTTGTATATTCAACAGTGGAGGATGGAGAGCACTGTGAGAAAGCCACTAACCTTTCTTAAACCAGAGTAGCACAGAATCCAAGTAGTGGTCCCAGGAGGGTCTTGGCTTTACACACAGAAAGACCCAAACACAGCTTATTGCTGGAGATGAGTTCGGGTGACAGTCCAGGGTCATACACAAGAATCCAGCAGCAGGCAGAGATATCAGAAGGAGCATCCAACAGACTTTGTTCAGAGTCCAGTCCAGGGTCATGATCCACAAAGCAAACACAGAGGCATAAGTACAAGAGCGCTTGGCAGAGGGGCAGAGTCAGGTAACTAGCACAGGTTGATGTCCAGAATCTGAAAACCAGCTGGAGAGTCACACAGGAGCAAAGGAAACAGGGAGGAATCCATTTAACAATCACCGTCACTCACAGAAAGGTAGTCAAGGAATGCTGGAAGGTCTACTCACACAAAGGTTTTCAAGAATCTAACACCTGCACACTGGAGGAGACAGGTGTAAATAGAGCAACACACAGGTGTGGCAGCCCCACTAATTAGGGCAATCACAGGTGCACAGGACATCAGGGGGTAATTGCTAGAGCAGCACAGGAAGCAGAGTGTGAGATAAGCAGTCAGCAGCAGAGACACAGAATCAAAAGAAAAGTGAAAAAGATGAATGTATAGAATGTAAAATAATAGAAAATGTAGAACATATTTTATTATATTGTAGGAAATATGAGGAAGAAAGAATAAGATTAAAAAAAAGACCAATAGGAAGGGAATGGAATTTGAAAGGGTTAATAGGAACAACAGGAGAAGGGATAAAGGAAATACAGAAAGCTGTTATAAAATATCTTAAGAATATAGGATTATACCATAACATTTAAAAGTTTGTAGATGTGTAGATAGATAGATAGATAGATAGATAGATAGATAGATAGATAGATAGATAGATAGATAGATAGATAGATAGATAGATAGATAGATAGATAGATAGATAGATAGATAGATAGATAGATAGATAGATAGATAGATAGATAGATAGATAGATAGATAGATAGATAGATAGATAGATAGGTGGCGGTATGCACCTGAAGGTCAAGGTTGCAATCTGCCGTTAAACAGAAGAAGAGGAGGAGGAGGAGGATCATAGACACAATATAGACCAGTTCATTGTTATTGTTTTGCCTATCAGTCCGGCGCGCATTCGCGAAAAACCTGGATCAAAACAATAACAATGAACTGGTCTATTCATGGGGTTGTATAAAGCAACTTCTACAACAGGGGAAAATCTAGCTAGGGTCATTCTGTTGAGGCTGAGCAGTTTTAGTGGACTACACGAACTGAAAACATGGTTGCTATCAACCATGACTCAAAAAAGGAGTTAATGGCATTGCTGTGTGCTATATTCACCAAGAGAGCCTTGATAGATAAGAAATTGTTGTGTTCCAACTACAGAGGAATCACACTCTTAAGCCTCCCTGGTAAGGTCTATTCTGGGGTTCTGGAAAGGAGGGTCCGTCGGATAGTCAAATCTCAGATACAGGAAGAGCAGTGTGGTTTTCGTCCTGGCCGTGGAACACTGGACCAGCTCTATACCCTCAGCAGGATCCTGGAGGGGGCATGGGAGTTTGCCCAACCAGTCTACATGTGCTCTGTGGATCTAGAGAAGGCATTCGACCGTATCCCCCAAGGGATCCTGTGGGGGGGGTACTCCGGGAGTATGGAGTACCGGACCCTTTAATAAGGGCTGTCAGGTCTCTGTACGACCGGTGTCAGAGTCTGGTCCGCATTGCCGGCAGTAAGTCGGACTCGTTTCCGGTGAGAATTGGACTCCGCCAAGGTAGCCCTTTGTCACCGATTCTGTTCATAACTTTTATGGACAGAATTTCTAGGCGCAGCCAAGGTGTTGAGGGGATCCGTTTTGGTGGCCTTAGAATTGCGTCTCTGCTATTCGCGGATGACGTGGTCCTATTGGCTTCATTAGGACGTGATCTACAGCTCTCACTGGAGCGGTTCCCAGCCGAGTGCGAAGCAGCCGAGATGAGAATCAGTGCCTCCAAATCCGAGACCATGGTCTTGAACCGGAAAAGGGTAGAGTGCCTTCTCCTGGTTGCGGAGGATGTGCTACCCCTAGTGGAGGAGTTCAAGTATCTTGGGGTCTTGTTCACGAATGAGGGGAGGATGGAGCGGGAGATCGAAAGGCGGATTGGTGCAGCGTCTGCTGTGAAGCGGCCGCTGTACCGATCCATTGTGGTAAAGAGAGAGCTGAGCCAAAAGGCGAAGCTCTCGATTTACCGGTCGATCTACGTTCCTACCCTCATCTATGGTCACGAACTTTGGGTCGTGACCGAAAGAACGAGATCCCGGATACAAGCGGCTGAAATGAGTTTTCTCCGTAGTGTGTCTGGGCTCTCCCTTAGAGATAGGGTGAGGAGCTCAGTCATCCGGGGAGGACTCAGAGTAGAGCCGCTGCTCCTCCACGTCGAGAGGAGCCAGTTGTGGTTGTTCGGGAATCTGGTCAGGATGCCTCCTGGACGCCTCCCTGGTGAGGTGTTCCGGGCACGTCCCACCGGGAGGAGGCCCAGGGGAAGACCCAGGACACGCTGGAGGGACTATGTCTCCTGGCTGGCCTGGGAACGCCTTGGGATTCCTCCTGAGGAGCTGGCCCAAGTGGCTGGGGAGAGGGACGTCTGGGCCTCCCTACTGAAGCTGCTACCCCCGCGACCCGACCCAGGATAAGCGGAAGAAGACGGACGAACGGACAACATTATTATTATTAAGTTGTAATAATAAAGTAAAAATTACAAAAACACCAAAAGGTCAACAGTTTTATGATACATCAAGCATAAACATAAAAAGGTATTGGTATCGGATCGATTAAAAATTCCCGGTATCGCCCACATCTACTGCAAACAATGCTCAAGTTCTGCCTAGTGGTGAGAAATCGCTAATTGCTCCTTTAAAGCAGTTCCAGTCCAATAAATTGTTGGTCATCTTTACTCCATTGAGGTTGGTGTGACCACAATGCAAGATTTTTTTCTTAAATTACAATTCATTCCCTCTATTTTACATTTCTTTGATTTAAAAACAATTTTTTTTAAAGCAAATATTTTTATTTTTTTTAAAGCAAATAAAATGTAAAAGTCAAATAAATGCATCAAAATCATGATGCAAGTTTTTTCACTAGAAGGGTGTGACCTGGATTATCCCAAACTGCTTACAATCACTACAAATAGAATAAGACAGAAACAATTCTGAGTCATGGTGGCCCTTTGACCAGCAACACCCTTCTGCTTTCATCTACACACTACACAAATCCATGCCTGCAGCACTGAAGGACAACCTAGCTGAATGGTGAGTGATATAAATAAAAGACATGATGAATAAACAACAGATACATCAGCAAATTAGAAACTGGATTCCTTCTTCTTCTCAGAGGATAGTCGGCATGAGCAGACTACAAAGAAGTGAGAGACAATAGGAAAGCAGCTGTATGTGTGTGGGGATATGTCTGCAGAATACGACGCGGGGTTATTGATCCTGGGGCGCCAGGAAACACTGTTCTCCCATTTCCACCGTAATGAAACATAATCGCTTTGAGAGTGGCAACTTTACTGAGCAAAAAGCCTGCTGATGATTTGGGCCTTTTCCAGCTGGCAACAACTAAGGCTGGTTGTGTGTGTCGATGCATGAAGATGGAGAACAAAGAAAACAGAGCAATGTAAAGCACTGGAGGGTAAAGAATATGTAAACACTGGGGCAGAGTAAACGGTTCAGATGAGTTTGAGATAGATATGATTTTCAGTGAGGGGCCATTTAAATTAAGGGGGCACTACAACATAAAAGGATTTTACATAATCAGTCAGAATGTGGATTGTTTTTATAGGGTCTTGTGAAGGTCTTCATTGGGATTGCAGTAGGTTCATTACAAACTCATTGTTTTTGGGAGCCGTTATAAGGTTGTAGGAGTTCCTTGGAGTCAATGTTGTGTCAGTTCATCCTTAACAAAAACTTGTTTTAAATGCAGTTGAGCCAGGTAAAATGAATTAGGGGAGGTGGGGGCTGGAAAAGGTCCCAGTATGCACCACAGGCTGGGAAAAAAGTCCTGGAACATTTAGGGATAAAATTCAAAATTGCCAGTAATGTGTAAAATACTACATAAAATTAAAATGAAATCAGGTCACCTGTATATGACTTCAGACAATATCTTTATATATTGAAGGGAAGTCAAAAGGGTATAATCAAGTCTAAAGCAAGGTGAGACATATAGGCCTAAATTACTGGCTGGCACCTTGGCCCGCTGGTGCATTGGCGATCCTCAAGTTCGGGGCGGATTCCCGGGTAGGTGCCGGCCCATTCCTGGTGGCTGCTTCGTGGGGTCTGGGGCTCGGCCGGGGCTCCCACTGCGGGGGTGGGGCGCCCCTGGGGCCCATGGCCGGTGCCACTTCAGCGTAGCTGGCTGCCGGCGGAGCCCACAAGCTCGCCTCCGCGGCTCCTGGGGGCTTCGGCATTGTGTGGTTTGGGGATTTCCTCTGGGTCGTCTCTCCTCTTTCCTTGGAGGGGGGGGGGCAGATTTCATGTGTTGGCCCCTCTTGGGCGCCATGCTTTGGGGGCCCCTTTGGGGGTCCGGGGTTATGGGTCCCCTGGCGCCTGCCTCGGTGCTCGGTGAAGGCGGGCCTTTGGTTCTTCACAACCACTATTGCGCATTTTTCTTCTTTTTTCTTTTTCACATACACAAGTGCACTCTCACAAACACCCACAGGTTAGGTGCTGGGTTCCAGGTACTAAGTGTTCACTTCTATACAGAAAGCCCGTAATTTATTTATTTATTTATAATTTTTTTACTTTCTTTTCTCAGGTATCACAATACGCATGTCAGTTTAAATAATAATACATATGATTTAGCAATGGTATCAAGGTGTTACTCTATCCAGAGAGCCCTCTCAGTGGCAACACCTGCCTGCTCATTCTGGGGGGGTCCAAAGAAGTTTCCAAAGAAGTTTCCAAAGAAGAACAGGATATGTAGTCTCTTTAGCAAGTTCTCCGTCTTCCCCTGGGTGTCCTCCCAGTTGGATGTGCCTGGATTACCTCCAAAGGAAAAGCAGCAAACAGACCTTTTGCCATTTAGCTAAAGCCCAGTGGCATACGGTACATATATACATGGTAAGATGGTTATGGTGATATGCTGCTGAGGAACTACAGTGTGGAGAAGACACAGTAGAGCATCTTGGGTATATGAAAATTAGTGAGGTAAGTATTTGGTAAGCATCTACAGAATAGTAGCTTTATGATTTCTATAACTTTGAAAGTTTTTTCCCACAATCTGGCTACATTCCCGTGGCTCACCTAAAATATAAGCAATATAGAGTGAAGGGAGTGCAAGATACGATACAGTGTTCAAACTGTTAAACAGACTATATGAAAAGACATAATGTTTGTCCTATAAGCAGAGTGTCCTGCACATTAAATCAAAATTTCTCCAGCTTCAAGATAGTAAAGATTACCAAAATCATTTCCAATAGCTAGTAGTTTCCAGAATAACGAGAAATAGTTTTTAGAGAAATGTTACTTTCTACAAATTCAAAAGTTTACATACTTTTACTTGGTAATTGGTAAAATTGCCTTTTAAACTTAATGACCTTGGTCAAATCTTTTAAATATCCTTCTTAAAGCTTATCTTAATAAATACTAAATCTGAAAAGTGTGGTGTACATTTGTATTTTTGGCCTTTCAATCCGATGCCCAGTTGTTTAATCCATAGCATCTCAGGAGGAGCTACAACATAAATTTTATGGACAGAGACTGTCAGCTCAGGTGGCAGAATCTTTTGACATTACAACACTCATTCAAGCAATCAGGACTTTATGGTGGAGTGAAACATCCATCCATTTTCCAACCCGCTTAATCCCTCATGGGGTCGCGGGGGTTGCTGGTGCCTATCTGGAGTGAAACATGTTGGTAAATAAAGCGTAAGAGGTTCTGTTTAAAGCACTGCAACATCTCCCTGCAAACATCATATCTACCATGAAACAGTTGTTGTAGCATCATGCTGTAGGAAGGCTTTTTTTCCAGGAAGGACAAATATGCTGGTTATAGTGGATATGAGCCAAATAAAAGGCAATCCTGGAAGAAAACCTGCTACGGCTCCCATTCTACTTTTAGAGACTCTAGGAACCACCAGCAGACCTGCAGTCTGAGAGCGAAGTGCTCTGTTAGGAGCATACGGGGTAATCAGAGCTCTGATATATGATGGAGTTTGATTATTAAGGGCTTTATACGTTAGAAGAAGAATTTTAAATTCTATTCTTGATTTAACAGGAAGCCAATGAAGGGAAGCTAAAACAGGAGAAATATGATCCCTCTTGTTGATTTTCATCAGAACTCTTACTGCAGCATTTTGGATCAGCTGAAGACTTTGAACTGCATTTTGTGGACTTCCTGATAGTAAAGAATTACAATAGTCCAGCCTTGAAGTAACAAATGCATGGACTAGTTTTTCAGCATCACTCCTGGAGAGAATGTTTTTAATTTTGGCAATATTCTTGAGGTGAAAAAAGGAAACTCTGGAAACCTGTTTAATATGGGATTTAAATGACATGTATTAATCGGTAATAACTTTATTACCAGAGGCCAAGTTAATGCCATCCAGATTAAGTGATTGATTAAGAAGTTTAATTTTTGAGGACTCTGGTCCAAAGATTACAACTTCTGTCTTGTCAGAATTTAATTGAATATGAGGTCGTGTGTGAAAAAAAATGACGAAAACGTGTATGTTTTGTGTTTGGAATACGGTATTTACATGTTATACAATGTTTTCTATCCATCCATCCATTTTCCAAACCGCTTAATCCCTCATGGGGTCGCGGGGGGGGGCTGGTGCCTATCTCCAGCATTCACTGGGCGAGAGGCGGTGTACACCCTGGACAGGTCGCCAGTCTGTTGCAGGGCAACACAGAGAGACAAACAGGACAAACAATGTTTTCTAATAAACATATTAAACAGAGAGAAATCTGTCAGTTAAAGAGCCGATAAAGGCTGGAGTCTGCTAGTGTGTGAGGGGAGCCGTCATTCAAACATCTTTGACTGCAGCATCAGTCAAAGATGTTTGAATTTTTAGAGGACAATCTGGATGCAGTCAAGTAGTGTGAAATAAGCATTGACCCAACGGCAAACCTGTGTTGTCGACAGCCAATTAAAAAGAGAGGCTGGGACATGGCAACAGCCGCGAGATGTTTTCTTTTTCTTTTTTTGTAACAATACAACATAATAAAAATAAAAGAAATAGGTATAATACAAACTATAAACTAACTTATTAAAATCATAATGTGATGGGGGGAACAGAAAAACAATGGAGATACTAGAACATTACAGAAAAAAAGAGTAAATAATGAAAGGGCTTCCTAAAATAAACCATAAAATTTACATATTGAATGTACAGGACATAAGACTTCATTTTATGAATTGATACTTCTGAATGAAAATGTTTCCATAGTATTTATTACAAATGTTTATTTTCATAATCCATTTTTGCTTGTTTGGATAGTAATGACATTTTTTGATTATAGACAGCATTTAACAGGGACATATTACGGAAAATCCTATTTTTTAACCCTTAAATACATTTTGTTGTGCACTTGGAGTCTCTTGGGGTGCAGAAAATTTGATCATAGTTTGTTCAGGAGCTGCATTAATATCTTTATATTCTATTTGAGTCATATCTTTCAAGCCGTTAAATTTTTTATATTATGTTGTTTGAACAATTACACCACATTATTTGCTAAACAAGGTCATGGACTTCCACCTTACCAGTATTGTGAATCTGCAATAAAAAAAAAAAATTCAGCAATTTTGTAGTACAAGCTGAAGGATGATGAAGTTACAAGTGGATAAGTGTGGGTGTACTATTGTTTGGTGTATTAATTCACACAATAGGGTATTCTTCAAATGATGTCAAATTACTAAATTTAGAGCCATGCGTCACGGCCATCTTGTGGCCGTACAAGCAGAGCAGTAAAGCTTGAATAGTTTCCTTGAATGAGCCAAATAATGAACAGATCTGTCCTGAATATTGCCTCAACAGACATATTATGACAACAACAAATCACTTCTACTTTGGTATCTGTTGGATTGACTCGTGATCTGATGATCGTGACCACATGAAGAGAGTTTTTTTTTTCCCGTTGATTCCAAAACCCAAAAGGATTGAAGAGAAATGTCAATGTTGGATAGAGCTTATAACCAAGAGAAGTTTACTGTGGAATCTGACCAAAGACACCTAAATGCGTTTGCTACATTTCCTTGGTCATAAGGAGCCAACATTTGAACGTCCAGACTTGAAACCAGCAGGTAGGCAACATTTATTTGGCTTTTATTCAGCAGTTGTAAACATCATACAGTCCCTGAGGGGTGTTTAGTTGTTTCTTATAAGCTACTTTGGGCTTGTAACTTTGTTAGAGTTGGCGGTTGTTTTTGAACGTGTAGTTGCTTTATTGACCTTCACTTTTTTCAGACAAAACTCCCTTTTCTGGTTATTGTGCCGCACAGCAAGAGAACGGGACTCAAGCCCCCTCCCCAGTGACTTGTTTTGCAAGCAGTGAACGTCCCAGTGTGTATAAATACCAACTAAATACATGCTTGGTGATGATTAGGAGCGGCTTGTGATTTGTTTTCTTGCTGGTCTTCCGCTTCTTTTCATGAATCAAGTCAATGTTTCTTTCACAGTGATCTTGTTTGTGTGTGTGTGTGTGTGTGTGTGTGTGTGTGTGTGTGTGTGTGTGTGTGTGTGTGTGTGTGTGTGTGTGTGTGTGTGTGTGTGTGTGTGTGTGTGTGTGAGTTTGAAAGTGAGACGGGATGATTGACTGTTTTAAGTCTAATTGTCTGTGATGAGTTTTATAATAAAACAAAGCAAAAATGTGTTCCTCTCTAATGCACCTCAGAACAATTGATTAAAAGAGAAAACGTGTGGCAGCAATAATGAGGAATTCAGACCAAAGCATTGCTGTTCCACTTTAAATAGACCACAACTGAATAATTTCAATGTGAAAAGGAAGGATTAAGTATATGTCCCTTTTAAAGTCATTCCAAAACCCACAGACCAACACAAAATCTCAACATGAGTATAACAAAGAATACAGTCAAAACTGTCCAAATTGGGTTGACTTATCCATTATGTGCTACAAATTGTCAGAAATGCAACCTGACTGAATCCTGAGACTGTCCTCTATTACCACCTACAGGTATGTTCTTTCCTTTAAACTCCAACCCTTTCCACAAGAATATGACAAGTTCAGTTGACTTTGGTTGTGATTAAAAAAAATCCTGTAGTCTGTGTTTCCTCAGCAGACCTAGTTATGTATCCAATCCCAAGTCCTTCTGTCAAAAACCAGTCTGTTAGGGCAAACACTTTTTTCAAAATATGTGATAACTGTAAAAGTTGTGTATTCTGGCCCAAGCTTAAGTCACCGAAAAACTGCATAGAAATCCTGTTTGTGCAGCCAAGTCCACAAAGAGGAACATGTATTGAATATATGGGTTAGGTTATATGTTTTTTTATGACTAGAAACATATTTAAATGGAACGTAAACATTTAGTTTCATCCTAGAACATTGTCTCACGACTTGTGGTCAGAAAAAGATCAGTGTATGGCCCCTAAATCAAAGCTTAAAAACCTTGTTATCTAACTCCTCAACTTGTTGCTTTGTTTTCTTTGTAGTAAACCACATTTCAAATAATTGCTGTGGGGAAAAAGCACAATTATCATTTTGATACAGCTGTAGTATGACTAAGAAGATATCAGATAAAGCAGTTTCCTGCCTGCCTCCATTGGCTTCCGGTCATAAACATCATCCTCATATCTCTTTAGAAGCAGATTACCCAGCAGGTCATAGTTTCCACTTAAATTCATCAAGTAAAATGTGGTTACAGCAATTATTCCTGACAGCTATACATTAACAACCCCTTTTCATGCCCTACATATGCTACTAAGTGGCCATGGGTTAATGTCTCACTTTCATTTGCTCTGTTCCTTACGGTGTCTGAATTTAATCCCCCCGTCTCTCTGCTGTGTCGACATGAGCTGTTCACCCAGGCGGGCTGTCACCAAACACTAATCAATCTCTTCATTTATCAGCCTTCATGCCTGCCAACAGAAACATTTGGCCTCTCATCCATAATATTCATTTGCTCCTAGAAGAACGCTCCATCAGGATTTGTTTCATAAAAGTGCGGCAGCGTGCATCTCTAATGATACTTAGAAGCTCATTTTGTCCTCTGTTGATGAGCCAACATTAACATTAAATATGGTGAATGACGGCACATGCTATTTAAACCCCCATGTAATTTAAGTTATACATATGCAGCAACTTTATTCCTGTGAGAAAATCAAGGATTAGAACTGAGTTGTATAATAAAAAAAATTCTGAGGACCACAGTAAAGATGAAATTTACACTAGAAATACGGAGGTAGCAGTTTTTCATGTATAAGGAAATATTAAATGGGAAGCTTTTGAATTTGTTTTTGTTTTTTCCTGCATTTCAATAAGCGTATTTCAGGTCACTCAACAACACTGTATAATAAAAGATATATAATAAAAGTGACATCCTTCAGGCACGGATGGACGCAGCGACTGAGCAGTTGGCAAGGTTAGGTTGAATTTTTTTTGTGGCTCTTTTGGTCAGACGGGCAGTTGTCAGATTTGTAAATTCAGTCAGTGGTTAGGGCGAACCTTGTAATCAGTGTCAGAAAAGCTGATGGTCGAATCCTGGGAATCCAAGGTGGCATGTGAGGAAGCAGGTTTAGGCAGGCAGAGGAACTGGACAAGGGAGAAAACAGGCAGGTTAGTAATATGTCAAAATTAGCTCAGTCAAACTTGACTTGAATGGAACAAATGGTCTGAAAGTTTTACCTCTGTGGTTAGACAACAATCCGATGCTGTGCAGGTGTGCACCATGTAAGCAGGAGCATCATCAATAATCCTGGGAGGTGGGGGAGGCCTGGCAACAAAAAGGTTTTACCCGGAAAACATGGAACGATGGGTGGACCTTCATCGTCTTGGGGAGGTTCAGACGAATGGTCACTGGGTTTGTGATCTGGTCAACTGTGAAAAGTCCAACAAACCAGGTGGCTGTCAAAGGCAAGTTTCTTGTGTCCGTCCGTCCGTCCGTTTTCTTCCGCTTATCCGGGGTCGGCTTCAGTAGGGAGGCCCAGACGTCCCTCTCCCCGGCCACTTGGGCCAGCTCCTCCGGGGGAATCCCAAAGCGTTCCCAGGCCAGCCGAGAGACATAGTCCCTCCAGCGTGTCCTGGGTCTTCCCCTGGGCCTCCTCCCGTTGGGACATGCCCGGAACACCTCACCAGGGAGGCGTCCAGGAGGCATCCTAACCAGGCGTCCAGGAGGCATCCTAACCAGGAGCCACCTGAACTAGCTCCTCTCGACGTGGAGGAGCAGCGGCTCTACTCTGAGTCCTCCCCGGATGACTGAGCTCCTCACTCTATCTATAAGGAAGAGCCCAGACACACTACGGAGAAAACTCATTTCAGCCGCTTGTATCCGGGATCTCGTTCTTTCGGTCACTACCCAAAGCTAGTGGCCATAGATGAGGGTAGGAACGTAGATCAACCGGTAAATTGAGAGCTTTGCCTTTTGGCTCAGCTCTCTCTTCACCACAATGGATCGGTACAGCGGCCACTTCACAGCAGACGCTGCACCAATCCGCTTGTCGATCTCCCGCTCCATCTTCCCCTCATTCGTGAACAAGACCCCAAGATACTTGAACTCCTTCACTAGGGGCAGCACATCCTCCCCAACCCGGAGGAGGCATTCTACCCTTCTCCGGTACGAGACCATGGTCTCGGATTTGGAGGCACTGATTTTCATCCCGGCCGCTTCTCACTCGGCTGCGAACCGCTCTAGTGAGAGCTGTAGATCACGCCCTGATGAAGCCCATAGGACCACGTCATCCGCGAATAGCAGAGACGCAATCCTAAGGCCACCAAAATGGATCCCCTCAACACCTTGGCTGCGCCTAGAAATTCTGTCCATAAAAGTTATGAACAGAATAGGTGACAAAGGGCAACCTTGGCGGAGTCTAACTCTCACCGGAAACGAGTCCGACTTACTGCCGGCAATGCGGACCAGACTCTGACACCGGTCATACAGAGACCTGACAGCCCTTATTAAAAGGCCCAGTACTCCATACTCCCGGAGTACCCCCCACAGGATCCCTCGGGGGACACGGTTGAATGCCTTCTCCAGATCCACAAAGCACATGTAGACTGGTTGGGCAAACTCCCATGCCCCCTCAAGAATCCTGCTGAGGGTATAGAGCTGATCCAGTGATCCATGGCCAGGACGAAAACCTGCTCTTCCTGAATCCGAGATTTGACAATCCGGCGGACCCTCCTTTCCAGAACCCCTAAATAGACCTTACCAGGGAAGCTTAAAATGTGATTCCTCTGTAGTTGGAACACACCCTTGGGTCCCCATTTTTAAATAGGGGGACCACCACCCCAGTCTGCCAATCCAGGGGAACTTCCCCCGATGTCCACGCAATGGTGCAGAGCCCCGTTAACCAACACAGCCCCACAACATCCAGAGCCTTAAAACTCCTTAAAAAGTTTCTTGTGGACAACCTGAATTCTTGTACCGGTTAATAATTGGGGGCCGGGTTCCTGTGGTGGTTGGCAAGGAGGCGGTTATGTTCCCCCATCCTGAAAAGGGCAGCTTATGTCCTTTGCCATACTCTGACAACTGCGAAGGTGATGTTGAACTGAAGGGGCAGAAAGTTCTTGTTCCTGGGAGGGAAACAGAGGTCGGTAGCCCAATGATGCTTCAAACAGGGACTTACCTGTACCTGGATTGGTGAGGGAGTTGTGGGCATATACTACCCATGGTAAATACTGGCACCAGCAAGTCGGTTTGTCTATGATGATACAGCGAAGAGCAGCCTCCAGATCTTGATTCCCCCTCTCTATCTGGCCTTTAGTCTGTGGGTGGAAACCAGATCAAAATTTGTCTAGTTTTCTTGTGTGGCCCTATAAGAATTTTAGTTGGTTTCTATTTCAGTACTTGCCTCACTTTCCACACCAACTTAGTCTGAGAAGGTGGCTCACCGCATCACACGATCTTCATTTGAGAGACTGGGTGATCAGTGAACTAAACTGCTGCTTAGGGCTATTACAGTTGATATGACAATTTCAGCATAAATAAAATAGAATTAAAATAAAATTGTTAAAATTTAAATTGAAGATTAAAAGGAATTGACAAATTTGCTTTCCAAAATTGCAAATAAATTAATCATTGTTTGATTGTTGTGCAAACATAGTTATGATCTGATGCTACTAGTTTCAGTTCTATATTGCAGTTTAAGCTCATCTCAGCACATCTCTGTCCTAGGGAACACCTCAGACCCAGCAGTATGGGCAGGCATTGGGGGGCCGTGCCCGGCCACTGAGCCAGCAGTGCCCGTCCTTGACTGAAAGCTTTTTTTCTTTCTTTTTTTTCTTTTTTTTCTTTTCATTGGCCATCGTTCTATTAGTACTATCTTTGATTTGTCAATCATACAATTCAACCAATCAAATCAACGACTGAAGCCAACTTGCTAGCCAATCACAGCTGGAGATGGGTGGGTCGCTGGGTCATACGTTCATAGCCTTCAGAGACGCCGCGGTTGGCTGTGGTCATCGTCGGTGTCGGTTGTGCGGGATGGATATTCGGTCTGATTACCAAACAATTACAAGAAGTGACAACGAAGCAAAAGAGAGCGAGCTGGAAGCAGCGCTATTAATTTCTGTTTGAAACATCAGCATTGAAGTCAACACTGGAGTAAACATTTACGCTAGGAGGGTTAGCTACGACACCTAGGAGCACAAGGAGCAGAACTAAGCAGTAAAAATGCCACACTGAAGAAACTTGGGTTACTTGCAGGCAGAAGGGATCTCTGCTTTGTTCTGATCCTTGATCTCCTAGCTGCTGTAATTACAGAACCTCTGCTAGTATGAATTTTTACTTCAGTCAGTGTTCAGCCTGATACCAGCATTCCTGCTTAACAGTGTGTAGCTGATGCTGGACTTTTGAGTCACGACACAGCGCTACAGGTTGCCGTATCTCACTGTTAATTTCCAGCCCAAACCAGCATAAAACCTGCCCAATTTAAAAGAAGAAAACAAGCCCAAATCTCAAACTCTCTCATGTTAAAAGCACAGAAATATTAAACACATAAGAACATGCCATTAGCGCCCAACTAAGCTCAAGCAAAGAAAAAAAACTCTGCACAAAATGTACAATCAGGAAACCAAATAACACACAAGATCCCTTTAACAATCATGATATATCAACAGGGGGAAAAAAACTTTTATCAATAGCTTCCCCACATGAGTAATAAATCTACCTTCATTCAAACTTAATTTCTCTTACAGAGTAGCCTATACCTCAATCAAACATTTCTCTTTCACACAGCCATGAAATATTGGTCAGTAGAACTCAACTCCTCTTTGGGCCTTTACATTGACCAATACAATTTCATAGTGACACTTGATTAATCATTATTCTTTTCTTGTTTTATTATAACAAAATAATCAATATTTTTCATTATAACTATTATTCATTGATAATGTTCGATTCGACTCATTTAAAAAAGAAATTGACCAGTAAAATGAGTTCATGGAGATGGCATTTTATTAGCGGTTTTAGAGTTCTGCTGGACATTGACAACTATTTTGATATATTTTGTTGGTAATTCTTTCTAAAAGCCCAACAAATGTTGTGAAAAGCTTCCCAAATGTTTACATAAGCTATTTTTGTTCCAGCTCAATGTGTTCAAAAGACGCCTAACTGGGAGAAACCGGCCTAATTTGGATAGATTGAGTAACCTATTGCTTTTTGTTTGTTAGTTTTTTTAGATTTTGAGATTTTATTGAGAATCTCTTTCTCAGCACAGTAGGAGTAGTCACAGAGCCACTGTTCAGCCTGAAGCATATAAAACGTTTTTTGAAAAAGTGTGCCCCCCTGAAAATATGGAATGCCCCCACCCTGTAATTTGTTTCTGCAACCGGGTCTGGAACACCTGCCACATGCGAAGTATGACTGCAATCACCCGCACAGGATAACGAATGCTGACCAGCTACAGTGTTTGGTGCAACAGTTTATGAGGGGTTTTATTCTTTGTTTTATCGTTTCTAATTAGGACAGACTTTGTGTCAAACAAACTGATCAGGCAAAGTAATTATTTCCATTTCCCCCTCCTCGCCCGCTTTGACAGCCAGGATTCATCAGTCCTAACTGTAATTAAGTCTTGGTGACCTTAATGGTCACGTTTAATAAGAAAAAACTACCAGCCCTGTTATCAGTTAGTCCACATTCGTTGATCTTCACCATATAGCTGTTTTCCATATAGTCTGCTTTTCTCCAGCTTTATTCTGTTACTTTACATACTTTTACTGTTTCTATGGTAACATCAGCATAGCAATTAGCTGGAATCAAGCAGCAGTACTTCATTGATCTAATCCAGTCAGATAAGGGGTTC